>NW_017096654.1:82535-85045 GCF_001412225.1 Nicrophorus vespilloides
TTGGGATCAATCACTCTATCTTTGTATTCTATATCGCAAGTTTCGACTTCAAAGATTCTACCTGTAACCAAAGTTGTGTTTCTTTGGGATATTTCGAAATACCCGGTCTTTTGAATAGTTAAGTAAAAGCTAAAAGTTCCATCTTTAGCTAGTGTCGAGGCTATATGAAATCTAACGTCTTCAAAGCAAATCTTCATATTTTTCATCGATATATCTTTAATTAAAGCGTAGAACTCCCATATTATGAATAAATATCCAGTAGCAGGAAAAATAGTTCTTCCTAAAAATGAATTATTTATTATAATTGTTACAAAACTCGTACTAATTCATACCATTAAAAACGTGTCCTTTATAAAAGCTAAAATGATTATTAGATGTGTTTATATGTTTCTCGATCTCGTTACTTTCAACAACTTGATATTTTGGTGTCCGAAAGTCATCATCATGTTTCCATTTGATCAATGGAGAAATCATCGACGTTCCTCTCTTAACTGGCCATTGAATTGGATACAACTTTTCCAAATCGAAATCCATTCCCAATTCATACAATTCCCCAAATTTAATTAACATATCGTTCACAGTCGTTTCTCTGCGAATCATATGAACTACTTGAAGAAAATCGCCCGCACATTCAAAATCTACACCAATAATAACATCTTTCTTACTCCATTCATTTGCAGAAGAATTGAGTAAGTTGTTCACAATATATTTATCAGAAACATATTGAAAATGATCAATGTTTGTTTTTGATAAACTACGTTTAGTTAATTTCTTTTGCAGCATGACTTGTCTAAGTTCTTCACTCAAAAATTTTGCTGTTCTATTACTTTTTCCAATCAATCCTTTTCCTATCAAAATAACTTTATCCAGACTAAGAACTTCTGCAGCGTATGCAGCAGTCAGTTGGCCAATCGAAGAGTACGTAATTTTACAAATAGGAACATTCAATGACTTCAAGGTTTCTATTAAGCAGTAGTGCAAGCAGAAAGTTCCAAAAAAATTGTTTGGTTCATTAAAATCTTCACAGATGTTATACTTTTTCAAAGCTAATTTGAATCTAAAATGTAAATAGGCGTAATTAGAGCTGATTAATTATATTTCATAAAAAATACTTCTTAATAGATTGATGGAAGAAATTCAGCTTTTGCATTTGGTTAAGAATTTCCAAATGGTGAGATTGATGGCCGTTCAAATATAAATGGAATGCTTTTGGTTCGTCTATTATATATTTGCAGGAGTGATGCAATTCTCCAGATAAATCGATCAAAGAAAATCCTCGGTAATGATCGTTTTCAGTACGTTTTCTATGTGAAAAGAAATTTAAATTTAATGAATTATTTTTTTAAGTTTTATAATTACTTGAAAATCGAGTGGATCAAAGCTGCTGAATCGTAATCAGAATTCTTTGATTTTAAGAAGTTCCTGTAGGATTGCATTGATTCGATTGTCCTTCCGCTGTAACAAACTAACATTGCTTGGTCATTTACAGGTCTTATTCTGTTATTCTCGTCGGGTCTCTTCAATAAGACGTGACAATTGGCACCGCCAAATCCAAAATTGTTTATACCGCCAAAATTCAATCCTTCGGCCAAGGAGTCTTCTCTGTCACTACTTTAATACTACCATCTAAAAGTGCTTTAATATTTTTATTAGGTTTATCGAAGTTTATATTTGGTGGTATAATTCCAGTTTCCATCGCGAAAATTAACTGAAATTTGATAGTTTTTTTTATGGATAATTAGAATACTTATGTGAATATTAGAACCCACTTTTATGATGCCACAAAGACCAGAAGCAGGTTCGGTGTGACCTGTATTGGATTTGCATGATCCTAAGAGTAACGCGTTTTCTCTTCCCGGACAAAAGAAATCGTTAATGCGGTTCACTTCCAAAGGATCTCCAACAACCGTGCCTACAGAAAAACATGTTAATAGTGTATTATAATTAATTTTCTGAGTATTTACCAGTTCCATGAGCTTCAATATAAGCAACAGACGATGGGGAAATGTTTGCTTCTTCATAGACTTCTTTGAAGAGAAGTGAATATCCATCACCAGATGGTTGCAATATTCCTTGTTCTTTATATCCATCTACATTTGATTTACAATGTACGACCTCTGTGTAAATTCGTTTAGCAACTTTCTTTTTTTGCAAGAGAATCATAACGATCGCCTCAGATCTAGTGAAACCATTACCGTTTTCATCGAAAGATCTGCATCCTGTGTTCATGTTCAGAACACCTAGTCTGCAAATCAGAAAATATGTTAGTTCCACTTTTTTTTTAAAGTATGTTATGAAGTTCATGTACCGTGCATATTGCAAAGTAACATTGGGATTGAAGCATAAGTTCGTTCCACCCACTATAGCCAAATCACATTTTCCTTCGCAAATTGAGGTATATGCTTGGTTGAATGCGTATAAACTACTGCTGCATGCAGAGTCGCAAATCAACGAAGGACCATTTAGCTGGAAAGCATAGCTTATTCTTTGTGCTATCATAGATTTCGTAC
>NW_017096654.1:85052-85317 GCF_001412225.1 Nicrophorus vespilloides
CGTATGCACTTTCTAAGGACATGCGAATAACGGGGTCCATCTCTTCGGCTTGATTTTGATGGATACCAAAGAAACCTGTATCAAACTTTTCCGGTTGATTAATTTTCCCTGCTAACTTTGGAATCTCCGGATCGGTATGCTTCCAACGACGTTCGTCGTCATCGCACATATCCACTTTGTTCATTAAATTCTTTTTGTATTCCTCCACATTGTTAGAGTTGGGGAATCTTCCTGAAATTCCTACATCATATTTATATTAATTATT
>NW_017096654.1:85338-135924 GCF_001412225.1 Nicrophorus vespilloides
TGAATTTCTTGAATTTTATATCAGTTATTTAATTAACCTTGCTAACCTTATAAAATATTCAATTTATTGAATATCGGTTGTTTAAAAAATAAGTTGCAACTCGTCTAAAATATTCATATTTATTGTTTAAAATGTTTAAATTATGAATTCTTTGAAAAAAAATAAAATTGAATAAACATGAAGGTATGTTCTTTAGTAATAAAAATATTTTTTTTCATACAAAAATATCTATATTCGTAAGTCCATTGATCGAATCAAGTATTTTGTATCAATTCCAATACTATTTTATAAATGAAAATATAATAATTTCACTATACTCTTACCTATATAAGCAATTTAGGAAATCATGTTCATTTTTTTATGAAAGCGCCAGCATCCCAATATGTCTATGAAAGGTAAGAATTATAATTTTTGTACAGGCGTTTCTGTCTTGATAAATACTGTTGCTTTGAATAACACAGTGGTTAAATATCCTCTCATATCATTTCCAATGCCAAATTGGATATACCATAATTTGTGTAAACTCTTCCGCTGGTAATTGAAGAAAATACCACGAAATATTTTAACGTCTTTGTGGATCGTGTAATTTTCTTAAAATGTTTAGTGTCCATAGCTTTTGATATCATTGAAGATGATGAATATTATATATAATCCAAGGATTTTTAAAGTTTTTATAATTAATAAATACATGACAATAAATTCTAGAACGCCATCTCGCTCATTAATGTATTCTAAAGTTAAAAACAATAACTCATTGTTTTTGGTTATTGTATGCAAAATGTTAATAATTAGTTTTTTTTAGTTCAAAAGTCACAATTATTACGACGTATCATTTATGTCTATGATTATTATATTTTTCTTTCTATTTTGTTTATTAAAGTCTGCAATATTGTTTATTTCATTTATATCTCTCGTAATATTTATTAAAACAAAAAAGTACAAAATAAAAACATAAACATAAACTCAATACAATAATATATATACCATAAACCACCTCCAATAACAACTTCTTATACTACTTCTCATGTTGTCAATAGAATTCTTGCTCCATGCTCTTGTAATTTGTCATCAAGGAAATATTTTTTGTTGCAGACAAATTTTATTCCTGATTGTATATAGTTCACAATATTGTTTGAAATAAAAAATGTAAATAAAAAAAAACAAATAAATAGAAGATAATAGAAGTCAAGTCATAAATTTTGTTAGGTTTGCGCTCTCTTCCATCAATCTGCAAGCAAAAAATAACTATTATATATAATTCAACAATTCTATTTTGAACAGTTACTTTGCGTATGTTAGTTTTCGTATCTCATTTGTTTTCATAAAGATATCATAGTTCTTTTCCAGCAATTGCCGTATCTCAACGCCTATCATCGAATCCATACCAAGTTCGGCGAGAGTGCTATTAGGACTGACTGTCTTTATATCTCGAAGTCCTAAAAATTTGAAAACATCGGTGACAAGACAATGTGCACTCTCTTCGTCCCTTTTTTTAGGGAGCACAAAGCTTGAAACAACAGGCTCGTTTTGCAATAAAAAGTCATTAAGAACTTCCAAGCAACTAGATATTCGCTGGATACCACCTGATATAACACCATCCCCGTGCAACTTCTGCAAACGAGTTACTATTCCGACATCTCCAACTGCACCCCATTGGATAGCTAAACCAGGGAATCCATCTTTTCGTCTCATCTCACATATTCTTTCCATCGACGAATTGGCCATACCANAAATACCACGAAATGTTTTAACGTCTTCGAGGATCGTGTGATCATGTCGAAATGTTTCGTAGCCACAGCTTTCGCTAACATTGAGAACTTAAAGTTTTCTGCAGTGTGGTTTTCAAACATAGAATCTCTTAATACAACTGCCAAATTGAAAAATCCGTAAACCGGAGCAACATTTTCTGCTTTAATCATCAATTTTTTACAATCATCATAAACAGAAATATCTTCGAGTGCAATGATTACATTAACTCCGTACGATTTCCAAATCCTAAAATTAAATATAAATAAACAATAAAAACAAAGTTACAAATAACTCACTTAATTCTGTTTTGCTGATAACCAGTTTTTACACCGGTTCTTGAAGATATTATTAAAGTCTTTGCGCCGCGTAGAACCAACCAATCCGCCAATTCTAAACCAAAACCTCCTAAACCACCCAATATTATATAAGAACCATTCGGTTCACAATAGAATCTAAAAAAGTGACAGTAATTAGCACCAATTTTTGATTATTTGTTGCTATATTACCTTGGTAAAACTATCTTAGTTTCTTGGATTTTACTACAAGAAATATCTTCTCTAATTTTTATAAGTACTTTGCCAATGTGTTTACAAGTTGACATGTACTTGAATGATTGCTCCAAGCTTGATTTTTCAAAAATTGTCCTTACCAGAGGTTTAACATATCCATCGTCGATTCCATCCTGCATCAAATTATACAAATATCTTTTCACATCATCTGTACCCACAAAAAAAGCATCCACCATGATCCTATGGAATGTGCAACTTTTAGATACCATTTCTAAAAGTAAGTTGCTATTTCGGGCTAAATCAAACTTGCCAATCTCTAAGAAGCAACCGCCAGCAGATAAGCAGCGAACAGAAGCTTCAAGTTTCTCTTCAACCAAAGAATTTAGCACAATATCAACACCTCGTCCACCGGTATTCCTCATAACCATCTGCTCGAACGTTGTATTTCGAGAATTACCGATGTGCGTTTCTTTCAAAAACGGGTATTGTTGAAGGAGGAATTGTTTCTTTTCTTTGGTACCGACAGTTACGAAAATTTCGCAATCCCTGTGATGGGCACAGTTGATGGCCGCTTGACCGATACCGCCGGTTCCTGAATGTATCAGCACCGTTTGACCCCTTTTCACGTTTCCTCTCTAACATATTTGAAGTCAAAGAATATTTATAATTTTATCAAATTTCTTACAAATTTCATGGCAAGGATGACAGTTGCGTATACCACAGGAACAGTGGCCGCATCTTCCAAACTCCATCCATTTGGTACGTTCCACGTCAATACTGGATCACTTTCTATTATATTCGAAATAGCACCGCCAACTAGAACACCCATAACTCTTGTTCCACTAAAATTCAATCAATATAATAATAATTATGCTATTTTAAGTTTTCCCATACTCGGCTTTTTTTCCTGAATATTCTATGCCATGGATGTTGTGTTGATCAATTCTCTTCTTGGTCACATCGTCAACTGATAATTTACCAGAAGCCGTCATCACATCTCTAAAGTTAATAGCAGAATAATAGATCTGTAAGTTAAATAATTAATATAAATGTAAGATGTTTAGTTCAATTTTCATACTTCTACGAATTTATTATTATTTAATGTTTGATGACTTTTAATTGATCCTTCTAACCAAGCCAAAGTCGAAAGATCTCCAATGTTTAGCACGTTTGCGTAGTAATGATCGCACTTTTCAAATTCTAATTTTTCTGTATATGTTAACAACATATGTCTATATGTTCCCCAAGTGCTTCCTCTCAATACGTTAATTGTCATACCCTTCTTCAATTGATCTTTAAAAAACTCACTTTTTTCATTAAAATTTCTTCCATTCTGTATGAAAATGCAGGATACATTCTTTTTACCTTCTTCGCACCTCAAGCAGTTCACCAAACCCAAAATACCATTGGTCGGATCTTTATCGGAATAAAGCAAGATTTTCTTCGAGGACTTCAAACTGTTTTGCACTTGTGGTAGCCAACTCTCATAATCATCGTTTACTTCTATGTAAATAGGTTCTTGATATTGTTTAGTTGTTGTTAGTAGATGTATAAATACACCTGAAGGTAATTTGTATTTAGTCAATACAGTTAAATGTTTATTAGATATATAAGCTAAAGCTCGTTGCATACTTTCATAGTTACTTAACAAATTGTATCCGATGCAAATCAACGCGTTTTGTTCTTCTGGAGGTTTATCTGTAATTTGAACACCGATGATGTTTTCGAGTTTCTTTAGGGAATAGATTGTAATATTTGCACGAACTTTAATTATATTATTTAGAATTTCTTTAAGATGTATTGCAACAGGTTGTAAATTGGATGTTTTGTCATCTAAAATCTCCAAAACGTTTACATTTACCATTGAAATATTTTCTAATATGATCTGCATGTTGACTCTCATTGATTCATCCTGACTCAGACTTGACTGATTCGGTACAAACTTGTACGTTTCCAATATGGGATCGTTTTGTGTTTTCTTCTTTACTGTGATCATGTCGTACATACACGTGAATTCTACATTTTTCGACCTGGCAATATTATAATTAATTTCCACTGGTATAGTATTTTTTTTGCCCAAATCTTTGATTTGATCCATATGACCTTTGGCATCGATGATAAGTTTACCCAATCCTATAGGTATATATATGTTTCTAGCATCCTGTTGAAGTGCCATGAACTGCAATATGTTGTCCAAAAAAGTAACCCAATTTCCAGTCCATTCAATAAAAGCCTTATTTCCAATCATCTTTTGCAATCCTCTGAATTGGTCTCTGATTAAATGTATGGTTTTAAGATATTTAAAACTCTTAACATTATTAAAATTAATACTTACTTGTAGTCGTAACCTCTCAGAGTCATTTCGGTATATATATCATTCTTTGTAAGCACTGGTAAATTGGGATCAATCACTCTATCTTCGTATGCTATATCACAAGTTTCAACTTCATAGATTCTACCTGTAACCAAAGTTGTGTTTCTTTGGGATATTTCAAAATACCCGGTCTTTTGAATGGTTAAGTAAAAGCTAAAAGTGCTATCTTTAGCTAGTGTCGAGGCTATGTGAAATCTAACGTCTTCAAAGCAAATCTTCATATTTTGCATCAATCTATCTTTAATGGAAGCGTAAAACTCCCATATTAGGAATAAATATCCAGTAGCAGGAAAAATAGTTCGTCCTGAAAATGAATTGTTAATTATAATTGTTACAAAAGTCGTACTAAATCATACCATTAAAAACGTGTCCTTTATAAAAGCTAAAATGATTATTAGATGTGTTTATATGTTTTTCGGTCTCGTTACTTTCAACAACTTGATATTTTGGTGTAGGAAAGTCATGATCATGTTTCCATTTGATCAATGGAGAAATCATCGCCGTTCCTCTCTTAACTGGCCATTGAATTGGATACAACTTTCCCAAATCGAAATCCATCCCCAATTCATACAACTCCCCGAAATTGATTAATATATCATTTAACGTCGTATCTCTGCAAATCATATGAACTATTTGAAGCGACTTTTCCCCTCCTTCAAAATCTACACCAATAATAACATCTTTATTACTCCATTCATTTGCAGAAGAATTGAGTAAGTTGTTCACAATATATTTATCAGAAACATATTGAAAATCATCAATGTTTGTTTCTGATAAACTATGTTTAGTTAATTCCTTCTGCAGCATGACTTGTCTAAGTTCTTCACTCAAAAATGTTGTTGTTCCATTACTTTTTCCAATCAATCCTTTTCCTATCAAAATAACATTATCCAGACTAAGAACTTCTGCAGCGTATGCAGCAGTCAGTTGACCAATCGAAGAGTAGGTAATTTTACAAATAGGAATATTCAATGACTTGAATGTTTCTATTATGCAGTAATGCAAGCAGAAAGTTCCAAAAAAATTGTTGGTTCATTAAAGTCTTCACAGATGTTATACTTTTTCAAAGCTAATTTGAATCTAAAATTTAAATAGGCGTAATTAGAGCTGATTAATTATATTTCATAAAAAATACTTCTTAATAGACTGACAGAAGAAATCCAGTTTTTGCATTTGGTTAAGAATTTCCAAATGGTGAGATTGATGGCCGTTCAAATATAAGTGAAGTGCTTTTGGTTCGTCTGTTATATATTTGCAGGAGTGATGCAATTCTCCATATAAATCGATCAAAGAAAATCCTCGGTAATGATTGTTTTCAATACGTTTTCTATATGAAATGATTGTAAATTTAATGAATTATTTTTTGAAGTTTTATAATTACCTGAAAATCGAGTGGATCAAAGCTGCTGAATCGTAATCAGAATTCTTCGATTTTAAAAAGTTTCTATAGGATTGCATTGATTCTATTGTCCTTCCACTGTAACAAACTAATATAGCTTGGTCATTGACAGGTCTTATTCTGTTATTCTCGTCGGGTCTCTTCAATAAGACGTGACAATTGACACCGCCAAATCCAAAATTGTTTACACCGCCAAAATTCAAGTCCTTCGGCCAAGGAGTTTTCTCTGTCACCACTTTAATACTACCATCCAAAAGTGCTTTGATATTTTTATTGGGTTTATCGAAGTTTATATTTGGTGGTATAATTCCATCGCGAAAATTAACTGAAATTTCATAGTTTTTTTTTATGGATAATGAGAATAGTTATGTAAATATTAGATATCACTTTTATGATGCCGCAAAGACCAGAAGCAGGTTCGGCGTGACCTGTATTGGATTTGCATGATCCTAAGAGTAACGCGTTTTCTCTTCCCGGACAAAAGAAATCGTTAATGCGATTCACTTCTAAAGGATCGCCAACAACCGTGCCTATAAAAGAACATGTTAATATTGTATTTTAATTATTTTTTTGCGTATTCACCAGCTCCATGAGCTTCGATAAAGGCAACAGTCGATGGGGAAACGTTTGCTTCTTCATATATCTCTTTGACGAGAAGAGAAAATCCATCACCGGATGGTTGCAATATTCCTTGTTCCTTATATCCATCTACATTTGATTTACAATGTACGACCTCTGTGTAAATTCGTTTAGCAACTTTCTTTTTTTGCAAGAGAATCATAACGATCGCTTCAGATCTAGTGTATCCACTAGCGTTGTCATCGAAAGATCTGCATCCTGTGTTCATATTCAGAATACCTAGTCTGGAAATCAAAAATTGTGTTGTTTTTTTTTTTTGAAATATTTTTTAAGTTTAAGTACCGTGAATGTTGCAAAGCAATATTGAGATTGAAGCACAAGTTCGTTCCACCCACTATAGCCATATCACATTTTCCTTCGCAAATTGACTTGTAAGCTTGAACCATAGCTTCCAAACTACTGCTGCATGCTGTGTCACATACCATAGAAGGACCATTTAACTGCAGAGCATAGCTTATCCTTTGTGATATCATTGATTTCGTACAGCTGAAAAACGATTAAATATCAATTATTAATCAATCAGTTAACATTACCATTTACCCGACGACACTGTAACCTTGTGGTTTTAAATTCTTGTAACAGTTGATGACCTCAGATTCCGGGTAACACGATCCAATAAAGACTCCAGTTCTGGAGCCTTTAATGTCTTCAGGACTTATTCCTGCATCAACGAAAGCTTCGTACGCACTTTCTAAGCAGATACGAATAATAGGGTCCATCTCTTCGGCTTGCGTTTGATGGATACCAAAGAATCCTGTATCAAACTTTTCCGGTTGATTTATTTTCCCTGCTAACTTTGGAATCTCCGGATCGGTGTGCTTCCAACGTCGTTCGTCGTCATCGTACATATCCACTTTGTTCATCAAATTCTCTTTGTATTCCTCCACATTGTTACAGTTAGGTAATTTTCCGGAAATGCCTACATCATATCTATGATAATTATTTGTTGTTGTTTTGTAATTACTTAAAGAATCGAACCTGCGATGACAATTTCTTCTCCTGCTTCTTTTGCGGCCAATCGCCTTCCAGCTTCAAGTCTTCGCAAATCGCTCATTTCGAACTTCTGATACAAAAACAATTGCATTTCTGTTTTATATAGTTCATTTAGTTAACCTTGCTAACCTTATCAAATATTCAATACATACCTATTGAATATCTTATGTTTAAAAAAATAAAATGCAAAAATATTTATTTTTATTCTTCAAAATGTGAAAGTAATTATTTCTTCATAAAAAAATCCATATTCACAAGTTCATATATCGACCAAACTCTTTTGTCTTTTACAATTACAATAAAATTTTATAAATATTAATGAAAATAATAATTTCCCAAAACTCTTATCCATATAAGCAACTTTGGAAATCATGATCATATTTTTACGGAAGCACCCGCATCTCAATATGTCTATCACAGGTAAGAATTATAATTTTTGTACAAGGCGTTCTATTTATAAATTTCGGCAATGTTCTTGATGATTGCCACTGTCCTTTTGAATATGGGCAGGGGATGGGGAAGTGCGTCTATTGCAGACCCACTACCTCTATCATGGGCTGTGGCGGTTCCACCATCTCGAGCCGACTTATCCCGAGCTAAGGGGGTATCGGTAGGCAGGCCCTTGGGCCTGTTGACCTCGCTAATTGAGCGAGGGATATACATTCTCAATCATATATATTTGCGATTAGGCTCGCAAACTTCTCAAAGCTTAACTGCAACCAGGCGCTACGAAAGGGATCCCTTCATTCGACTGTTTGTTTGAATAACATTGTTCACAGTCAATTCTTTGCGCACTCGATAATCTTTCACATTCAAAGTTGATTCCTATTAAACTCCGGTTGAAAGGCTCTGCGATATTTTTAATACGGTTTTTTGAGTTGCAAACACGTTCAATAATAATAATAATAAGATAACGGTTTACAGAGTGGTTAAACATGAAACAACATTCTGTCTTTGTGACCCTTTAGACAAATATTTTCCAAGTGCAGTTAAGATATTTAATGCTTTAGCAATATTTGTTATCCAATTCAAATTAACGTAACTTTATTTTTAAAAATTTCAATGAACAAAAATTGTAAATATGAAAATCAACTAAAGTAGAAATAGTTAAAATAAAATAGAATATCGTCCATGTAGGTCAAGTAAGTTTGTTGCTAATTTCCGTCAATCTACAAGAAAAAAAAATATTTTATTCAACATTTTTATATTTAATAGTTACCTTGTGTAAGTTAGGTTTCGTATCTCATTTGCTTTCATAAAGATAGCATAGTTATTTTCCAACAATTGCCGTATCTCGACGACCATCATCGAATCCATACCAAGTTCGGCGAGAGTGCTATTAGGACTGACTGTCTTTATATCACGAAGACCTAAAAATTTGAAAACGTCGACGACAAGACTATGTGCATTCTCCTCGTTTATTTTTTTAGGAAGCACAAAACTGGAAACTACAGGCTCGTTTTGCAGCAACAAGTCATTAAGAACTTCCAAACAACTAGAAATTCCCTGGATAGTACCAGATAGAACAACATCCTCGTGCAACTTCTGCAAACGAGTTACTATTCCGACATCTCCAATTGCACCCCATTGGATAGCTAAACCAGGGAATCCATCTTTTCGTCTCATCTCACATATTCTTTCCATCGAAGAATTGGCCATACCATAGTTTGTCTGACCCAATTTACCTCTTCCGCTGGTAATTGAAGAAAATACCACGAAATGTTTTAACGTCTTTGAGGACCTGGTGATCTTGTCGAAATGTTTCGTAGCCACAGCTTTCGCTAACATTGAGGACTTAAAGTTTTCTGCAGTTTGGTTTTCCAACATAGAATCTCTTAATACAACTGCCAAATTGAAAAATCCGTAAACCGGAGCAACATTTTCTGCTTTAATTATCAGTTTTTTACAATTTTCATAATTAGAAATATCTTCGAGTGCAATAATTACATTAACTCCATACGATTGCCAAATCCTAAAATTAATAATAAATAAACAATAAAAAAAGTTACAAATAACTCACTTAATTCTGTTTTGCTGATAACCAGTTTTAACTCCAGTTCTTGAAGATATTATTAAAGTTTTTGCGCCGCGCAGCACCAACCAATCCGCCAATTCTAATCCAAAACCCCCCAAACCACCTAATATTATATAAGAACCAATCGGCTCACAAGAGAATCTAAAAAATAATAGTATCTACAATTATTTTTGGATTTTGTTACTATATTACCTTGGTAAAACTATCTTAGTTTCTTCGTTTATACTAGGAGAAGGAACCTCTTCTCTAATTTTTATAAGTACTTTGCCAATGTGTTTACCAGTTGACATGTACTTAAATGATTGCTCCAAGCTTGATTTCTCAAAAACCATCCTTACTAGAGGTTTAACATATCCATCGTCGATTCCATCCTGCATCATATTATACACACATCTTTTAATATTATCTGCAGCGACAGTGAAAGCATCCAACATGAACCCATGAAAAGTGCAACCTTTAGATACTAAATCTAAAGCCAAGTTGCTACATCGCGCCAAATCAAACTTGCCAATCTCTAAGAAGCAACCGCCTGCAGATAAGCAGCGAACTGAAGCTTCAAGTTTTTCTTCAGCCAAAGAATTTAGCACAATATCAACACCTCGTCCACCGGTATTTCTCATAACCATATGCTCGAACGTTGAATTTCGAGAATTACCGATGTGCGTTTCTTTCAAGAACGGGTATTGTCGTAGGAAGAATTGTTTTTTTTCTTCTGTACCGACTGTTACAAAAATTTCGCAACCCCAATGATGAGCACAGTTGATGGCCGCTTGACCGACACCTCCGGTTCCTGAATGTATCAGCACGGTTTGACCCTTCTTTACGTTTCCTCTCTGACATAATAAAAGTCAAAGTATGTTTATGATTTTATTAAATTTCTTACAAATTTCATGGCCAGGATGACAGTTGCGTATACCACAGGAACAGTGGCCGCATCTTCCAAACTCCATCCATTTGGTACGTTCCACATCAATACTGGATCACTTTCTATTATATTAGAAATAGCACCACCAACTAGAAAACCCATTACTCTTGTTCCACTGAAATGCAATCAATTTAATAGTAACAATCATATTAAGCAAATTTCTTGTAATACTCAAGCTTCTTTCCTGAATATTCAAAACCATTGATGTTGTTTTGTACATTTCTCTTCTTTGACACTGCATCAACTGGTACTTTACCTGAAGCTGTCATGATATCTCTAAAGTTAATAGCAGAATAATAAACCTAGAAATAAAATAATTAATAGAAGTTTAAATTTACTTCCATTTTAATACCTCAACGAAATTATTATTATTTAATGTTTGTTCACTTTTAATTGATCCTTCTAACCAAGATAAAGTCGAAAGATCTCCAATGTTTAGCACGTTTGCGTAGTAATGATCGCACTTTTGGAATTCTAATTTTTCTGCATGATTCAACAACATATGTCGGTAAGTGCCCCAGGTGCTTCCTCTTAATACGTTAAACGCCAGGCCCTTCTGCAGTTGCTGTTTGAAAAACTCACTTTTTTCATTAAATTTCCTTCCTTCCTGAATGAACACAAAGTACACATTTTTTGTACCATCTTCGCACCTCAAGCAGTTAACTAAACCCAATATACCATTGGTCGGATCTTTATCGGAATAAAGCAAGATTCTCTTCGAGGACTTCAAACTGTTTTGCACTTGAGGAAGCCAACACTTATAATCATCGTTTACTTCAATATAAATAGGTTCTTGATATTCTTTAGTTCTTCTTAATAAATGAATAAATACCCCTGATGGTAATTTGTATTTAGTCAATATAGTTAAGTGTTCGTTAAGAGGAGCCTCCACTTTATCGAAAGACATTATGTAACCATCCTTACTTATATAAGCTAAAGCTCTTTGCATACCTTCATAGTTACCTAACAAATTATATCCGATACAAATTAACGCGCTTTTTTCTTTAGGAATTATATTTGTTATTTTAATACCGTTGATGTTCGTGATCTGCTTTGAGGTATATATCGTTAAATGGTTTCTTTGTCAGTTCGATCATATCATACAAAGATGTTATTTCTATATTTTTCGACCTAGCAATATTGTAATTAATTTCCACAGGTATTGTATTTCCTTTGCCCAAATCTCTGACTTGCTCCATATGACCTTTGGCATCGATTATAAGTTTAGCTAATCCTATAGGTATGTACAAGTGTCTAGTATCCTTTTGAAACATTATGAATTGCAATATGTTGTCCAAGAATGTTACCCAATTACCAGTCCATTCGATGAAAGCTTTGTTTCCAATAACCTTTTGCATAGCTTTAAATTGGTCTCTGGTGAAATAAATGTTATTTATTTGTATAAATCTGAAAATACTGTGAACTCACTTGTAGTTGTACCCTCTTAGATTCATGTCCGTGTAAATATCTTTATCTGTAAGCACTGGCGAATTGGGATCAATCATTGCATCTTCGTATGCTATATCGCAAGTTTCGACTTCAAAGATTCTACCTGTAACCAAAATTGTGTTTCTTTGGGATACTTCAAAATACCCGCTATTTTGAATGATCAAATAAAGGCTAATTGTGCCGTCTTTAGCTATCGTCGAGGCTGTATGGTATCTGATGTCTTCAAAGCAGATCTTCATATTCTGCAGTGATCTGCCCTTATTTGCAGCGTAGAATTCCCATATTAAAAATAAATATCCAGTAGCAGGAAACACCGTTCTTCCTACAAAACAATATTTTTTAACACTATTAGTTACTAAAAGCGCTCTATCTCATACCATGAAGAACGTGCCCTTTATAGAACCGTAAATCATTATTGGATGTATTTAACATAATATGTTTTTCGGCGTTTTTATTTTCAACAACCTGACATAATGGTGTCCGAAAGTCATGATCATGTTTCCATTTGATCAATGGAGAAATCATCGCCGTTCCTCTCTTAACTGGCCATTGAATCGGATACAACTTTCCCAAATCGAAATCGATTCCCAATTCATACAACTTTCCAAATTCAATTAACATATCGTTTACAGTCATATCTCTGCGAATCATGTGAATTATTTGTAGAGAATCTTCTGCACTTTCAAAATCTACACCGATAATCACATTTTTGACGTTCCACTCATTTGGAGAGTAATTGAGGAAGTTGCTCACCGAATATTTGTCAGTAACATATTGAAAATTATCAGTTTGTTTTTTTGATAATGTAAATTTACTTATTTCCTTTTGCAGCTGGATTAGTCTGAATTCTTCAAGCAAAGATATTAATGTTCCATTACTTTTTCCAATCAATCCTTTTCCTATCAAAATAACGTTATCCAGACTAAGAACTTCTGCAGCATATGCAGCAGTTAGTTGGCCAATTGAAGAGTAAGTAATTTTACAAATAGGAGCATTCAATGTTTTGAAAGTTTGTATTAAGCAATAGTGCAAACAAATAGTTCCAAATAGTTCGTTTGGTCCATCAAAACATTCAGAGATATTATTCCTTTTCAAAGCTAATTTGAATCTAGAAAATGTAAACATAAAAGTAAATAAGTTTGATATATCCTGTATTTCATAAAAGTTACTCATTAATATAATCACGAAAAAAATGGACTGTTTGCATCTGCTTAAGGATTTCCAAATGATGATGTTTAACGCCGTTTAAAAATAAATGAAGTTCCTTGGTCCTTCTGGTACATATTTATACGAATTATGCAATTCCCCAGATGAATCGATCAAAGAGAATCCGCGATAATCATCATTTTCAATTCGTTTTCTAAATGCAATAATGGTAAATTTATTTGATTATTTGATAAGTTTTATAGTTACTTGAAAATCGAATGTATTAAAGCTGCTGAATCGTAATCAGAATTTTTCGATATTAAGAAGTTCCTGTAGGTTTGCATGGATTCAGTAGTTCTACCACTATAACACACTAATGTAGCTTGATTGTCAAATGGTCTTTTTCTGTTATTTTCGTCGGGTCTTTTCAATAAGACGTGACAATTGGTACCGCCAAATCCAAAATTGTTGACAGCAGCAAAATTCATGTCGTTCGGCCAAGGAGTCTTCTCTGTCACCACCTTAATACTGCCATCCAAAAGTGCTTTGATATTTTTATTCGGTTTATCGAAGTTTATATTTGGTGGAATAATTCCACTTTCCATCGCACAAATTAACTGAAATTTGATAGATTTTTATGGAATTTTAGAATAGATAAGTATTAGTATTCACTTTTATCATGCTGCAAAGACCAGAAGCAGGTTCGGTGTGACCTGTATTGGATTTGCATGATCCTAAGAATAACGCGTTTTCTCTTCCCGGACAAAAGAACTCGTTAATGCGGTTCACTTCCAAGGGATCTCCGACAACCGTGCCTACAGAACAATATGTTAATAATATATTTTAATTATTTTTTTTGAGTATTTACCAGTTCCATGAGCTTCGATATAGGCAACAGTCGATGGGGAAACGTTCGCTTCTTCATATATCTCTTTGAAGAGAAGCGAAAATCCATCACCGGATGGTTGCAATATTCCTTGTTCTTTGTATCCATCTACATTTGATTTGCAATGCACGACTTCTGTGTAAATTCGTTTAGCAAATTTCTTCTTCTGCAAGAGAATCATAACGATTGCCTCAGATCTAGTAAAACCACTAGCGTTGTCATCGAATGGTCTGCATCCTGTGTTCATGTTCAGAACACCTAGCCTGCAAATCAGAAAGTGTGTTATTCGCATTTTTTTTTAATAATTAGTTCTAGTACCGTGCATGTTGCAAAGCAATATTGAGATTGAAGCACAAGTTCGTTCCACCCACTATAGCCATATCGCATTTTCCTTCGCAAATTGACTTGTAAGCTTGAATCATAGCTTGTAAACTACTGCCGCATGCTGTGTCACATACCATAGAAGGACCATTTAACTGCAGAGCATAGCTTATCCTTTGTGCTATCATAGATTTCGTACAGCTGAAGAATGATTAGATATCAATTATTAATTTAGTGACTACCTTTTATTTCCATGTACCCTACGAGACTGTAACCTTTTGGTTTTAAATTATTATAACAATTGATGACTTCAGATTCCGAGTTACACGATCCAACAAAAACTCCAGTTCGGGAACCTTTAACGTCTTCAGGACTCATACCTGCATCAACGAAAGCTTCGAACGCACTTTCTAAAGATATACGGATAATTGGATCCATCTCATCGGCTTGCATTCGATGAACACCAAAGAAACCAGTATCAAACTTTTCCGGTTGATTTATTTTTCCTGATAACTTTGGAATCTCCGGATCGGTGTGCTTCCAACGTCGTTCATCGTCATCGCACATATCCACCTTGTTCATCAAATTCTCTTTATACTCCTTGACATTATCAGATTTGGGGAATCTACCGGAAATCCCTGCATCAAATCAACATTAATTTATATTTTAAATTTTTTTTTAATGATTCAAACCTGCGATGACAATTTCTTCTCCTGCTTCTTTTGTGGCCAATCGCCTTCCAGCTTCAAATCTACGTGATTTGCTCATTTCGTTAATTTATAATCCACATTGGTAACTTAAGAATGAAATTTTCTTATCTAAGTCTCTTGTTGGCAATTGCCTTCAAGCTTCAAGACTACGCGATTTGTTCTTTTCGAGTGAATATATAGAAAGAGGTCCACTAAATTTAAAATGCAAATTTAAAATAGACAATGTATATATTTTCCAAATATTGAACTTTCAACTTTGCTTTGAATGCATTTGATATTTATATTTTCTATTGTGACCCTCCAAAATCATAAAATGCAACTCATCCGATTTGGAAATTTTATTAAAATAATTTTGATGCAATTTTGTTTTTCAATAGATTTAAATTAGAAAGGTTCAAAACAGTGAATATAAATAAGACTGTTTGTGTTTTTTTGTAAATTTACTTCATACATACAAAAAATGTGCATATACAAATACATTGATTATATAAATATTAAAAAAAAACAAGTTAACTGCTGCAAAGGACTAAAATAAATAATAATACTTCCCAACACTCCCAACACTGTTATTCATAGAAGCAGCTTAGAAAATATTGTTCAGTTCTTTGTGCATGCTACTGTTACTCAGTATGGTCCGATGATCACCATCAAATGTAACGATTCTAACTGTATTCTCGCACAACGCGTTCAGATTGTAGTCTTCAGCGATGTCATTGATAATAGCCACTGTTGGTTTGAAAAGCACCACTTCAGACTTTAATTTATCTTGGAAATTCTTGTAGTTCAATATAGATTTGACTATATTCAAGATTAACTGTCCCATTTTAAAAGCGACTTCTTTGGTGATTGGCGAATCCTTTGGTATTGCACTCGCAGCCAACTCTTGTCGTGCTTGATAATCTTTCGCAGCCAAAATTGATTCCTGTTGAACTTGAGGTTAGTTTTGGTGGTATAAACTTATTCTTGAATTGCTCACCGATAATTTGGCGATGGTTTCTTGAGTTGTAAACATAGGCATTAATGATAAGATGACGGCTGTTTCCAGTTGATTGTCGCTTGTTGCACAGAGGAGTTTGAAGAAGTGGTCCATCAGCTCCGGTGAACCATCTATTAGGACTATTTTACCAACTTGACCAAGAGCTTCTAATCGATGGGCCAGTTTCAAAGCTACCATGCTTCCGAATGAGTGAGCCACGAATTTGAAGTTCTTAGCTTTGGTTATTTTATCACCAAAATCCTGAAAATACACACAATTTAATTGTGGGATTTTTCTATTTAACTTTGTGGAATTACTTGGAGTATTTTATCCACTAATACGTCGACATCGGTGATATCGATTTGAGAAGTGTATTGCACGCAGATAGATGGTTTTTCCATGTTATTATTTATTACACGCATTCCCATATAGGTACTTTCAACGCCCGGAAAAACGATAATAAAATCATCGCTTTCCATTGCGTCCTTGTACTGAATCAATGGTACGTTCATATTCTCAACATCTAAGAATTTATCCAAAAGCATTCCGAAAGAATCAAAAATGTTTGCCTCGTTAACAATGACACTGGCACTCTTCGTATCATTCATTTCTATTAATCTGAAACAGTTTTACGTTAGTAACTATAGACATTAACAAAACTAAATCAAGTACTTGGCAAATGTTAAACTTCTCATATCCTGCGCCGACAAGAAGATATCGTATTCCCTTTCCAAGCATTGCTTAATCTCCACGGCCATCATCGAATCCATACCCAGTTCTGCTAAAGTGCTGTGCAAACTAATCGTCTTCAAATCTCTCAAACCAATGATATCAATAACCGCATCGACCAGATTATCAGCGTTTCCCGAACCGCTCTTCTCCGCCACGACCATGCTCGAAACTATGGCTTCATCGTGGTACAGGAATCCGTCCATGACATCTAAGCAGTTGGAGATCCTCTGCTGAAGAGTACCACCAATGGCGATCTCGCTTTGATCTTTCTGCATGTCGGCCACCAAGCCCACATCGCCAACAGCTCCCCACTGTATCGCGACAGCAGGAAAGCCGTCTTTGCGACGCATCTCGCAGACGCGTTCCATCACCGAATTGGACATACCGTAATTGCTTTGCCCTGCGTTACCTCTTCCACAAGAAACCGATGAGAACACCACGAAATGCTTCAAACTCTTCGAACCACGCGTGATCTTATCAAAGTGTTTGGTGGCTGTGGCTTTGGGGGACATCGAAATTTTAAAGTTATCGACAGTCTGATTATCGAATACAGCATCTTTAAGAACTACGGCTAAATTGAAAAAGGCTCGGACCGGAGCTACATCTTCTGCTCTCCTCATCAGTGTTTCGCAACCTTCGTACGTAGCAATATCATCTAAAGCAATGATAACTTTAACACCGTACGATTTCCAAACCCTAAAAAAGAAATTAATTTAAACAGTGTAGACAATTATATTTGTTACGTACTTAATCCTGTGACTTTGATAACCAGTGCAAACTCCGTTTCTTGATGATAGAATTAACGTTTTCGCGCCGCGCAGCACCAACCAATCCGCCAATTCCAAGCCGAATCCTCCTAAACCTCCAAGTATTATGTAAGATCCATTTGGTTCGCAATAGAATCTGCACATTCAACACTCAATCAAAGACAATTTGTATTGGTTATAGTAATTTTATACCTGGAGAAAATAAAGTTCTTCTCTATCGTATCTTCGTCGTCTTGGATTTTAATGAGAACTTTACCCATATGTTTACCGGTAGACATGAACTTAAAAGACTCCGCCAATTGAGACTTCTTGAATACAGTTCTAATCAGAGGTTTAATGAATCCCGCTTTCAGTCCAAACACCATGTCGTTGTATATTTCTGATTGCAAATTTCCCGGGTTATTCATCATCACATCCAACATAATGCCATGGAAGGTGCATCCTTTTGCCATCAAATTTAAAGCCAATTGATTGTTGCTCGCCAAGTCGAACTTGCCGATCTCCAAGAAGCGACCGCCCTGAGCTAAACAACGCACAGAAGCGGCGAGTTTCTCTTCTGCCAAAGAGTTCAGGACGAGATCGACGCCCCGTCCTTGCGTTTCCTTCAGGACCATTTGCTCGTAGGTGGTGTCCCTCGAATTACCTATGTGCGATTCCTTGATGAACGGGTAGTGCTTGAGCAAGAATTCCCTCTTCTCTTTCGTTCCAACCGTCACGAAGATGTCACAACCCCAGTAGTGGGCGTAATTTATTGCAGCCTGGCCCACGCCTCCAGTTCCCGAATGGATCAGAATTGAATCACCACGCTTTACTTTTCCTTTCTAAAATAATGTATATAACACAAAGTAGAATAATCTTATGAAACTTACCAATTTCATTGCTACGATAACAGTTACGTATACCACAGGAACTGTCGCCGCCTCCTCCAAACTCCAATCGTCTGGGACTCTCCACGTCAGGTTAGGATCACATTCAACTAAGTTAGATATTGCACCACCAGTCAGCAAACTCATAACTCTTTCCCCGCTGAAATTTGTATAAATATATCTTAATAATTGTTCCATTTAAACCAATCAATTACCTTAATCTTTTACCGGAGAATTCGAAGCCCAAAATACGATCTTGGGCAACTCTTTTGGTTGTTACAGCATCGACCGGCACTTTTCCGGAAGCCACCATTACATCTCTAAAGTTAATAGCCGAGTAAGACACCTGTAAACTTTAGTTGTAGAAAGAAAGAAAATCAATAAAGCTCTAACTGCCTACCTGAATTAAGTTATTATTTTTTAACAGGTCTTGCTTGGTGTGCGGACCTTGCACCCATCTCCAAGGCGAGGATAGATCACCTAATGTCATAATTTTAGCGTAGTAATGATCACAGTTGTTGCTATCAGTCTTTGACTCTTCGTTTAGGAGTACGTGTCTATAGGTGCCCCAGATGTTTCCTCGAAGCACATTTATAGCCATGCCCTTCTCCAATTGCGTCTTAAAGAAATCGTTTTCAAGATCGAAACCGTTTCCTTCCTGCACGAAAACGCAAGAAATATTTTTACCATTTGCTTCGCGCCTCAGGCAATTCACTAAACCGAGAATACCGTTTGTTTGATCATTTTCTGAGTATAACAATACGTTTTTTCCGGAATTGATATGAGATTGTAACGTTGGAATCCAGCTTCCAAAATCGTCGATCACTTTCAAGCAAAAGCGTTCCACTTGCTTTCCGCTTTTCTTTAAGAGATGCACGTATTCCCCAGAAGGTAACTGGTGCTTCGTCAGAATTGTCAAACCTTCCGGAGCCGAAGCAGCAGTATCATCGATGGATATTATATAACCATCATCCAAGATTCTTGTTAAGGCCTCTTGTATGCATTGGGCATCTCCCATCAAATTTGAACCGATGTAAATCTGCGAATTATTCTGATCCGGAAAATTCTCAGAGACTTGAATACCTTTGATCTCATCCACAGATCTATCGGTAACGATATGCAAATCCGGTTGGATCAATGGTAGATCACCTAAAATATTTAAAACATGTTCGCTGAGAGGTTGAAGTTTTGATGAGTTCTCATCAAATTTCTCAACGACTTTTACATGCATTGATGATTTATTTTCGAGAACGATGTGAACGTTTATTCTTAGAGAATCCTCTATTCCCACTTGAATATCGTTTGGGATGAATTTGTACGTTTCAAGAACTGGACTGTAGGTAGTTTTTTTTCGTAAAATTGCGTTCGCATTCATCGATCTAATTTCGATGTGCTTGGTCCTGAAATTAACGAGATTAGTTGACTTTTCAATTTTAATTAATTATTATAAACCTTGCAATTTTTCCATCCAACGCTAATTCGACAGGTATTAACTGTTGTTCTCCTAAAGTCTCGGCTTCAGCTACGTGAGCTTTGGCGTCTATGACCAGTCGATCAAGACCGGTCGGAACGTATAAACTCCTCGAGTCTTTTTGGACTATGAAAAGTTGCAGCATGTTGTCCAAGAACGTAATCCAGTTTCCTGTCCATTCGATTAGGCCGTTGTTGCCACAAACTTCATGGAGCGCTTTGAAGTGTCCTCTGTTTAAAGTGAAATATTTTTATGTGGCGAATATACATTTTTAATCATTATTTACTTGTAATTATAGCCTCTCAACTTGAGTTCTTTGTAGATGTCTTTTTGCTTCAGCAGCGGCAAGTTCGGGTCATTGGGTTTACCTTCGTATGCGATATCGGTATTGTCCACATCAAATATTCTTCCGGTGACAACAGTGGTGTTGTTTTCGGACACCTCAAAATGCCCGCTTACGTGAATCACCAGATACAAGTTTATAATGCCATCTTTTGAAAAAGTCGTGGCCCTATGAAACTTCACTTTCTCAAAGCAGATCTTCTGGTTTTCGGGAAGAACTCCACCGATCAAAGCGTATAACTCCCATATGTGGTAAAGATAACCTGTGGCAGGGAATAAGGTCCTTCCTAAGAGAGAAGCAAAAAAAAAATACATATTGTCACATACTAAACTATACATTAAGGTTACCATCTATGACGTGTCCTTTATAAAACGACGAATCGATATTCATAATGTTGATGAAAGTGTGTTGTTCTGGATCCTTGGTACACATTTCTGGAGTCGGAATTAACAAGTTTACGTCGTGATTCCACTTTACCAGAGGCGAGAGCATCGAAGTTCCTTGCTTGACCGGCCATTTAATTGCAGGATATAATTTACTCCAATCACCGTCAACTCCCAAAAGATACAACTGTCCCAAGTTTATCAACATATCCTTCAGCTTCATTTTATCGTGAATTAGCTGATGCACTTGCACAGACGTTTGATTAATATCGAAATCTACGCCTATTACCAATGCTTCTTTATCCCATCTATACTCTTTCACAACTGATGGATTCAATATATTGTAGACAAAGTACTCAGCGGTAGCGTAATCAAATCCATTACTCTTCGGCTTCTGAACCATAGTTTTCTTTGTTACCTTTCTCGGCAACACTTCCTTCAACTCCTGCAACAGCTTCCTCGGCAAATCCGCTTCCATCATCTTACTTTCCGCTAAAATCTTATTGATTCCCTTCACTCCCAAGATAACTTCATCCAAACTTAAAACGCCAGCAGCATAAGCAGCCGTGAATTCACCTAAAGACGAACTGGCGACTGTTACCAATGGAATATTCAAACTATTCAACATCTTTATTAGACAATAATGCAAACACACAGTTGCAAACACGACGTTCGTTCCCTTTTTATAAATATCTTCAGAAATTTGGTTCCTCTTCAACGCTTCTTTATACCTAAAAATCCGATGCATTAAATTTATGGAACATACGTATTAAATAGCAATAAATTACTCGTTTATTAAATTTGCGAAGAATGTGAATTTTTCCATCTCCTTCAAGACTTCAATGTGGTAAAGCCTTGAACCGCTCAAGAATAGGTGAAGCTCCTTTTGATCAAACACGTGGGTGTAAGAACTATGCAGTTCACCATTTTCCGAGATCAACGAGAATCCTCGATAAATATTGTTCGAAATGTTTTTACTAAAAGGAAATAATAACACAAATTAGTCGAGGCGTTTGAATAAAATTGATAATTACCGGAAAGCAGAGTGGAACAATGCGATTGAATCGTAGTCGAGTTTCCTGTTTTTAAAGAAATCCCTATAACTTTGCATAGATTCTTCCGTTCTTCCGCTATAGCACACCAGTCTAATTTGATGGTCTTCGGGTCTCAACTTTGTATTTTCGTGTCTCTTCAAGAGGATATGAGAATTGGCACCACCGAAACCGAAGCAATTCAAAGCAGCCAGATTACTGATCTTTGGCCACGGCGTTTTCTCCGTGATCACGTGAATTCTACCAGTTTCCAAGCCATTGATGTCTTTCTTCGGGTTTTCACAATGAATGTTCGGTGGTATTATACCAGTTTCCATTGCATATATGACCTTGAATTGAAATTATTGGATTATTAAGAATATTGATGATCCAGATTATTTACTTTAACGATGGAGCAAAGACCCGAGGCCGGTTCTGAATGACCTATATTTCCTTTCACAGATCCAATAAGCAAGGGATTTTTTCTGCCTGTGCAAAAGAAGTTGTCGATGGCGTTCAATTCCTCAGGATCTCCGACTTTTGTCCCTTTAATAATTATATGTTTTTAATAAATCAAAGTTGTTTTCTTTTTGTTGGCTTTAAGTACCTGTTCCGTGAGCTTCTACAAAAGCCACTGTAGTTGGTGAAACTTTGCACTCCTCGTAAAGATCTCTAAGAAGTGACGTCTGAACTTCACCGGAAGGATACGTGATTCCTTGCTCCTTGTAACCATCGACGTTCACTTTACAATGTACAACCTTTAAACAAATTGTTGAATCAGTTGCACGATGAACCTAAAACTGTTATTACCTCAGCGTATATTCTTTTGGCGTGCTTCTTTTTCTGCAGAAGTACCATGACAATAGCTTCGGATCTTGTGTAACCGGTAGCGTTTTCGTCGAAGGGTCTGCAGCCTGTGTTCATGTTCAAAACGCCCAAACTAAAAAAAAAATAATGCATCAAATCAATTTGATTTCTGTTTTACATAATTGAAACGTACCGAGCAAACTGCAGAGTCACGTAAGGGCTGTAGCACAAATTCGCTCCTCCAACCAAAGCCATGTCACATTTTCCTTCACGTATGGATCTGTAGGCTTGCTCGAAAGCATACATACCGCTGCTGCACGCCGTGTCGCAGATCAAAGATGGACCGATCAATTGGAAAGCGTAACTGATCCTCTGCGCCAACATCGATCGTGAACAACTATGACCCAAAGAAAAAGCACTCAATAACAACAAATTTTTGTTTGCTTTACATGGATCTTGCATACCCAGAGAAGCCGTAGGTCTGAGGTTTCAGCTGATCGTAAATGATTATTTTCTCCGCTTCCGAGTAACACGACCCTATGAATACTCCAGTTCTCGATCCCTTCACTTCTTCGGGACATATTCCGGCATCGATGAAAGCCTCGTATGCTCTCTCCATGGACATCCTCACCATAGGGTCCATGCATTCGGCTTGCGCACTGTGCACCCCAAAGAAACCCGGATCGAATTTCTCCGTCAAATTGATCTTCCCCGCGAGTTTTGGAATCTCGGAATGCGTGTGCACCCAACGTCGACTGTCGTCATCGCAGAGATCCACTTTGTTCATCAGATTTTCTCTAAACTCGTCCACGTTATTCGAGTTGGGAAACCTTCCAGAAATCCCTAAAAAAATCAGTTTAAATATGTATATTATAACGATGAATAACTTTCAGTCCACCTGCAATGATGACCTCTTCGCCTGGCTGTGCATCGGCCAGTTGTATTCCTGCCTCCAGTCTCCTCGCATTGGTTTCGCTCATCGTTGCAATCGAAGTATAATTATTGTAAACGTTGTTAACGTTTCTTCAACATTCCCATTTTATATACATTCCCGTCATCTGATCCGGTTGACCCTATTTGAGAAAAAATATTGAATATAAATGAAAAAATAACTATTGTACACGTTTTAATGCATATTTTATCGTTGTTTTTATGCTACTTTTTGAATAATTGAAATAGTAATTTTCCTAAGTTCGTTTTTACTATAATTGTTAGAAAAAATAACGCGTAAATATTTCCTGTTGGAAGAAAATCATTTTCCTAAAATCAATCCTTCATATTAAAAGTATGCAATTAAATATTATATAATATATATGAAGAATTCTAAAAATGTGATTTTCATTACATTCTTAACAATTTCAATATTGCAACAGCAATTGTTAGTTAATCTAATTCAAACGCACTTTGAACTGATTACATTTCATCTAGTTTATTAATTATTCATTAAATAAGTTTCATTATATACAAATAAAAATTCCGTTATCAGGGTAATGGTTTGTGAAAAGATGTTCATTTTATTTATTCAGTTAACCAATTGGTCAAATATGGAAGATTTTAAGAATGTAACAAATATTTTATAGAAAATAAAAACGGAGCAATTGATTCAAAATATTTTATTAACAAAATACTTTGATAAAAATTGATATAATTTTTTCTTGCGATTCATAAAAAAAGCATATTATTGTTATTTCGTGTGAACATTACTCTGTCAATTTGCGTTATAGAAATGAGGAGACAATAGCGAAAACAAACTCAAATTTGAATATTAAAGAAACTGTTTATCGATTGTATTTCGTGGAAAAGTATTTAATTCAATAAAAACCTTTCGATTATTTCCGCATCAAAGAAATAACGAAGTTGTCAATAATCTTCTTTGACCGTTACTCTGTCGAATTGCATCACGATAAATAAATATTTGACGGAAAGTCCAATCATCTGAAACATATTTCAGTTTAGTTTTTTTCTGTTGTGGAATGTGAGGATTTAAAGAGATTTTTTTTATTACCCCAACTAAAGCGGAGTAATCCAGATCAAAGAATCCTGCAGCCAGAGTATTGACTCGACTGAATTCCAATTGGAACGAAAAGATGAAAGTCTGCAATTTCATAAGTTTTAAAATGGATTTATGGATGAACAGATAAATAATACTTCATCTCCGATGTTTTTGTAGCAGGATCTCAGTTGATGCAGGATGGTCTTCGTGCGACTAGCTTGCACGTTCAGTTTATGCACAATGAAGACTAAAGTGAAAATACCTTAAAAATTGATTTGTTAACTAGATGTTACATTTTCCTGAATCAATACTAACTCAACACGTATAACATGGCCCAATATTCGGAGAAGTGATGCTCTCTATAAAACAAACCCAATTTGTTCCTGATGCTCGATAATTCCAGCTGACCGACGTACAAGAACGTGATTACACCGTGTAGACTCAACATCATGTACAGAACCATGCAACTTCCGTAGATCCGATTCAACTTGACGCACATTTCGAAGATCGTGTCGTACTTCATGAAGAAATCATGCAGACGCGTGACATTGAACGTTCCCAAATCGTTGGTGAAACTTTGGATCGAATCGAGCGTGAGTTCGGTGCAGAAACTTTTCAGGTAAACGTTCAAAGATCTGAACATGATGCTCGCATGATAAATAAGTTTCGTGATGTACGTAATGTACAGCGTAATGATGAGACCCGGCACAAAAGCTGTCCAGATGATGAAGAAATTCGCGTTCGATGGAAAAATCACGCAATCAACGACGAGCAGGATCACAGTTGATAAAACTATGATCACATTGCAGACAGTCATCGTGATTTGACTGGTTCTCAGATGTTTCCTGCAAACTGCAGTGTGTTGATCCATCAGTTTGAGAATTACATGGACGTCCTGTATCAGATCCTTGTTTTGGATCGACTTTACAAGTATATAAGATGCTAGGTATAATCTTCCGTAAAATTGCATCCAAAATCCGAAGCGAGTCATCGCGTTTTGACTGAAAGGAAAGTTCATCATTAATCATCTTCAAGAGTTTAATGTTTCAATCATTTACGCGCAATTCACAGTTAAATTGCTGTACAGTAAGACGACGAAAGCTCCTAAGACATTTAGTATAACCAGGATCGTCGTGTATGTTACAGACAACTTAGATAGTTTGCTGTTGCGTGCGAACGAACCCAAACCTAGGATTTGGAAGAGGATTACTGTAAACTTGTCCATCGTTTGTTCAACACTAATGTTTCAATCAAATCGATTTAGTAATTCTTACATAAATAATGACCTTTATTTCAATTAATTGTAGATTACATGACTTAAATATTTATATAATTATTCAATAAATTATTCATATATTTGTTTTATGCACAATAAAGTAATTTGATATCTTATCTAGATTATTATAATAGTATATTTGTTTAATGTTATCAAAAATATCAAGATTGCTCTGAAACTGTTATGAAATAGTTACATTCTTTGCATTGCTAATTAACTAATATTAATCTAAATATTTCCAAGAAATATTGATTTCGCAGTTTGGAAATTGGATCTAAAAACGAATTTGTAAATATTATACATTTTTAAATGTTGATTTGGTTGCATAACACTAAAGTTGGTGTATTTGTTCATTTAAATTTGAACCCGCTTAGTTTTTAGGTTATATTAAAAGGTTGCTGCCATTAAACAACAATGAAAACCTTTGTGTATCTTCCTAGTAGATTAAAAGGCAAGGAGGGCTTCCTCACAGGGATTCCAGAAGTGATAGACGAAAATCTGCATGTTTTCGTCACTAAAAATGAGCTTTCTAAAAACGAGGAGAATTCCATTGGATATTTTGGAATGGACAATAGGAACAACAAAGATTTGGTTTTTGTGAACAGTGAGACCATGGAAGTGTACTACGATGGATGCTGCAAAGGAAACGTTTTAATTGAATACAACTACAATACTGTGCAGAAAACACAGATTATGGATGAAGCAAATGGTATATTTATTCAGATGGTGAGGAAGGCCAGACATGTTGAGCCTGATCCGACTGAATCCATGTGGCAAAAGATGTTCACCTTAATGTTCATCAATATTTTGCATGTAAATCAATTGGATTTTGTTTGCTTCTCGATGATCTAATGATTGATGTTACAGGTGTTTGATAAGAATGAGAAGATATTGAAGCATTCCAGTATTTGCAGGCAATTTGAGAAGAATGTTTTCATGGCCAAATTCCTATTGAAACCTAATTGCAGCCATAAAGAATCTTTGCAGAAGGCGAATTTGATTACAGCTCGGTTCATTGATATTGCATTTGGAATGATCACCCTGTATTACTTTTATAAATA
Source organism: Nicrophorus vespilloides (assembly GCF_001412225.1). Classification (NCBI taxonomy): domain Eukaryota; kingdom Metazoa; phylum Arthropoda; class Insecta; order Coleoptera; family Silphidae; genus Nicrophorus; species Nicrophorus vespilloides. The sequence continues at coordinate 112,180 of NW_017096654.1, forward strand.
CGAGAGGTATTTTCTGAATTCGTTTCAGGAAGCTGCTGAGGTTTGTTGGATTTCAATTAATTTGAAAGGAATTTGCTAAATAGTGGATTGCAGTTTATCATAGAGGGATTGATGGGAGTCGTGAACTCGTTGATGAATACACCGGCCGGTTTGAAATTGAACGATTCCTTGACTAAAACGTTGGGAATTTTCTTCTTCTATCATATAGCTCTTTGGAGAGCTTTCATCTACGTCGTTGACTCGATTCTGATCGATCTCATTCATTTCTTCACGATTCCAGCTCTTATGGGCGTCAGCTTCCAGATAGCGTTGATGTCGGATTTAATAGGATTCCTTTCATTCCACGTTTACTGCATTTACGTTTACGCTGCCAGGTGAAAACCGTATATCTTCTATTGCTCGATCGAAGATTAATCATTTCATTTGCAGACTGTACGGTATTCAGATTTACGGTTTACGCTCATTGTGGAAACTGTTCATTGGGAGAAAGTACAATCCGTTGAGAAATAGGGTGGATTCGTGCGAGTACACCCACAACCAGTTGTTCGTTGGTACTCTGGGATTCACCGTTTTATTGTTCCTTCTTCCCACAGTTTTCATATATTACGCAGTCTTTACTGCTGTAAGTAATAATATAGCATAATTCTTTCGAAAATTTCTTGATAAACTTATTTCGCAGCTACGACTGATTTTATTGACCGCCACCACGCTTCTGGATATTCTCAGATTCTTTTTACAACATATACCTTTATATGTCTTTGCATTATGGATCATGCGTTCCCCGAAGATCAGAGGTTGAATCTTAACTTCTTGCGCTTTAGGCTTATTAACGTATTTATTTTTAGCGGAAGTTTTTATGAAAGTTGGGACGATTGAAAAAGAGTTTTCAAAAATTTACATAACATTGAAACCAATGTCTCTTTGGAACACCGTGCGGATAACGATGCCTCCGATGAACAGGGTTAAGACTGCAGTAGGAATCACGGCACTCCTCTCCGGTACATTCACAGGCAATTTGATGTAATCAAGTTGCGTTTACAAGACTAATTTTATATATTTTTGAATTTATCTATATTCTGTACATCCTACGTGTATTATTTTTGATGAGTTTTCAGTATTACCTAAATACTATGTACACATATATTGTTGCCAGTAATAAAAATGAAAGAAATATGAAATCTAGTCATTAGCTTATAATAAAGTGCATGGATCAATAAAATATCTCTGTTTATTTACTTAACGTTAACATACTTAAAAACAATAATATATATATATTTAGTTTTACAATATATTCAGTTTTGATAAAAACGGTAGTAGAGAACATTAAAATAATTGCATTATTTGTATCACAATTGCTCTTCTGAAAATTTGCAAACGATATGCCCCCAATGCGTCTAAATACTAATTAATTATGTAATTGAACGAAAACCCGATTAGATATTGTCGTCGGTCAATCCCTTGATTGACGAAGGAAACCGAACTTATTGTCCGCACTTATTATATTCACAAGTTTATGGATGTTTAACGCGTTGCTCGTCATCACTTCCTCTGGTGCAAATGGAAATTGGAATCGATTGCAGTGAGGTTAGACTCTTTGGTGCCGTTATCCAAAGGTTTCTCTGATTTCACTTTATCGTCCACTTGATGAGGAGACGCATCTGGTACGAGGTTTCTGAGGAACATAGAGACCATGCCCCATGGTACCACCCTACAAATAACAGTTCAAATTAATTTCCAAGCTAACTGAAGGATGGTTAAACTTACCATTTGAGCCAGAAGGTGTAGCGAAACAGTGTTGGCATCATGACGTACAGCTCTTCCCTTCGAATTCCTAATACAATTCTATCGGCGACGTCGTTGGACTTCAGAGTTGGAACGAACCTGGACATAACGTCATCGAACATGCCTGTAGATTGGATGAAGTATGGACAGACCACCGTTGTTCTTACTCCTTTGATACCTGTTTTGATATAAGAGAGTGTTATTTAGAGGGTGGTTTATTTATTTTAGGTAATATTACCTTGAACCTCAAGCTCGACTCTCAGGGATTCGTCGAAGCCTACGGCAGCGTACTTGGAGGAACAGTAGTCGACCAATTTGCAAATTCCCACATGTCCGGCCATCGAAGCGATCGTCACTATGTGACCGTGATCATTCTCGATCATATTTGGCAGAAAGGCTTTCGTGGTCTGGAAAGAAAGATGATACATATAAGCAGTTGTAGTGAAAGGACGTTCGGGCGCAAGGACGATTTTGCATTTGCGTGTCAAGGAAAATATGCGCTCAACATTTGTCTCCATAGCCCGATTCACGACGATGTTGCAATTCAAAATACTTCTTCATATATCTACCAAATACATAATCATTGCATTCCAATAAAAACAATTACAACCGATTTAAGAATTTTCAAACTATTTAAAAAAAAATCTAGTGTTAAAAAACAATTAATTAACACAGCCAAATGGATGAAATCATAGCAAAGTTTGACTACTCGATACATTCCTCAATCATCCAGCATTAATAAGCATCTTTTAAGCAACTATTAAATATATTATAGTTTCCGAGAAAATCACTAAAATGTTCTTTTTTCAAGCGTTATTTGTTTCATTTTTTCAACTTTGATCGGTCGAATTCCATGTGTGAACACAGTTAATGCCGTCCCCTTTCGTTGCTTATCCCACCTCCTTACATGGCCCTGTACAAGTTTCACGTTTAGTTTTGCTTATAATTGGTTAACCTTCGGTAAACGATTGTAAAAATTATTATACAATAACATCGAGCAAAGTCAAGGAGACTTAATATAATTAACAATAATTAAAAACTAAAATCAGTTCACAAAAAACCATGAATGTAGCAATCAACATTAATTAGTTATATAAATAAAAGCAACTGTAAAAAAACACTTAGCATATGCAAATTATTGTTATGTTTGTTTCAATTTATTTTTAGTCCGCTTTGTTATTTTCCTTCTTACAAGTTCGTGAATGAAAACAATGTTTTTAGGTGGTTTCTTTCAAAACTGGCTATCAAACATTTGTCATTTTTTTTTTGCAATTTTCTCAAATAATTTTGACCAAAACTTTCATTGGATGAACTAATTTAGATTACCTAGTACAATTTATATAAAAAAAATTGTTATGTAATATTTGCAGATGGAAAATGAAATTAATAAACGTAGACAAACATACAAATTAAGTGTTTTTTTTATTTGAATGGCTATCAAACATTTGTATAGTTTCTCAAATACTTTTACCAAATTATTCATCACCCAAAATATTTTACACAACTTTCATTGCAGGTGTTATGTAATATTTGCTGATGGTGAAATAAACAAATACTAATAGCGACAATGATAAGTGCCAGATAATTATTTGCAAAATGTTCACTGTCCCCGTTTCATAGTTAACTTCTTTTTTTTCTTTTCTTGAATCACTGTGTGCGTTCACAAGCAGCAGATCATTGCGTAACGGATAGAGTAGGTAGGTGTCAATTTATCACAATGTACATAACGATTTGAGTTTGTCGCAAGCAAATATCAATATCAATCGCGAAAGTGCAAGTTCGATTCGTTTCAAGAAAGTGAATGATTTGGGAATTCCCAAAAAGAATTGTCAGTATTAGAAAAAAAAATGTATTGCTTCATTTGCATATTTTATGTATAAACTTAGAACGTCTTAAGTGAGTTGTAAATTATAATAATAAAATTAATAGCAAAAAAAAAATTATAATTATTTTACTTTCAATTTCGTTTCGTGTCTTGATATTTTGTTGGCATTTAATTATTAAATAACAGTTGCCTTGATAATTCAAACATTTCCTGCAGTTGTTCAAATATCAAGAACATCGTAAGAAATATTGATAAATAATATTTAGTAAAAGCAAATAACGAAACGTGACATCGAAGGTCGAGTAATTTCGGTCCCGGATACAAATTTTGAACAAAATATAGAATTATCAAATAGGACAATTTCAGTTTGTTCCGTATACGCATTTATCTGTTATTTTATTTAAACTCACCCAAAAGTGGGAGACGATGTTGACGTCGAAGGTCCTCTGGATTAAGTGGTCCGGCGTCTTCAGCAGGAATTCACCGGAAACAACGCCGGCATTGTTGATCAGCATGGTCACCTGAGAGAGAGAGAAAAAAACAAAGAAGAAACGTAAATACACGCAATTAGAGATTGACCAATTGAAGAGATGTTGTTGCGTAACCGTTGCAACGATGGACACGCAAAGTTGCGAGCAGAAATAAAAAAAAAGTTCTACGAAACTTATATAATAACTTTAAATTACACTAAATGATAGAATAAGTACACATTAATTTCAAGTATTTTTTTCATATTCAACAGTTGATTTTATAAATTGTTTTTCTTTTATAATTTCTGTTATAAAATTGAATATTGAAAATCTATCGTTAAGAAAACATAAAGTAAATTCAACTAAAATCAACGTGTTTTTCTAGAAAATATACAACTTATACAATTATTAATTAATTTGAACTATTTTTAAACTATATATTCATTCCAGTAAATAGTAGTTCATTTACACTAAAACAATTATACAGTGGAACCTTTTACTCGTATAGTGAAACATATTCAAAAATACATTTAAATATGTGTAGACAAGTTAAAAAAAATGATGTAGAAGTCGCGCAATCCGGGACTTCTCTTCTCATTGTCACTCGTTATGCGAAACTTCGTTCGTTAAGCGAGTAATTTTTCTTACAATTCATTTTGCTCGTTAAACGAGGTTCTACTGTATATATATATTGAATTTTTAGTGTGAATGAAACACAAATCGGTAAATCAAAGAAGAATAAGTGATGATTTACTATTATTTCCAGAATAATTCATTGCATGTATCGAAACGCACATTTTTTTATTGTGAAAAGAAAAATAGTGAATATGTAAATTGTTAATCGAAGGCCGTTGAACTAGGTATGTGCATTGTATATTTAACAAGTTTCTATAAATTCAATGCAATATAAACAAAATTTGCTATTTTTGTATTGTTTTAACACTAATTAATGAATTATATCATTTAATTGTAGATTTTAAATAAAAAAAATATATATTTTTACTACAAAATGTATGTATTCATGTGTATTTATGCACAAAAAATTTAATATTCATGGGACAAAGTACAATTGGCTTTCTGCCAAAGCGTTATTACATCATTTCCTTTAGAATTCTTAAGAAAACTATAGAAAGATTACTATAAAACTTTTGAAACTCTATTTCTTAATGATTAATTTATTAATTTAGTGTTATATTTCTTTTCACTTTAACTTAATTTAATTAGATTTAAATTTGCATTTTTGTCCAACAATGTAAAATATCAATTAAAATATAAAATTTATAATAATATTTCATTATTTTTAAGAACGTTTAAAGTAAACTTCAAGAAATCATGGTTTTTAGTTTTAGGAATTAAATTTCTAAAGTATAAAAAAAACTTACATTTCCAACTTCCTTTCGGACAAGATCTGCGGTCTTGTAGACGCATTCCCTGTCGGCGATGTTGCATTTGTAGCCGTGGGCTTTTCCTCCGTCGGCTTCCACCAGCTTCACAGTCTCCTGGATACCTGGAACAGAAGAATTGTTAAAGAAATCTGGGTCTCGAGTAAAACGAGCGCCAAGTTTAAAGTTGAACAAACTGTGTCCGGACAGGCTTTCTAAAAACGTTGCGCAATTACCGAGCGAAAACCAAAACAAACATTCCTTACTCGAAAAAAAAAGAAGTGTAATAAACCGGAGACAGAAAGAAACGTAACTGTTACAATGTTACAAATCAAAGAAACCTTGAATCTTTAGTTTAAATAAATTCAAACTTTCTGCTAATTCTCTAAAAGTCTTTAGTTTAAATAATTATGCAATTAATATTTTGAATATAGTATCTGTAATGTTTATAGATGGCGTCACTAAATTGAAATATTGACAGATATGTCAATGTCATTTTAATGTCAATGTCAATCATAAAATTAATAAGTACGACATAAATTCTACTATAATTATATAAATATTGACATATGTCATATGACGGCGTCATTTTATGTAATTGGTGCGCATTGTTCGTACGATATTAGCAATTGTATATAAAGTAGACCAATTTACTGGAGCAATTTAGGTTCAAACAGGAAATTCTTTCGATAATTAGCTATAATTCACACGGATTAACGTTTAATTGGCTTAATTGACTGATAAATTCCAGTTGGTATATAAATAATTGTATTTTTTTCCTCTTCCCAAGCATTGGCGGAGATGAAGAAAACTGCGGTAATCACCGATGCGAAACCGTTCTCGTTTCCCAGCCTCAATATATATTTTTTATAATTATGTTCATTTTTATAATTAATCACGCATCTGCATCGCTCAAGCAATTTCTATATTAAACGTGATTGATTTTAATTTTCATGTTTTGTAGAGTAAGGTTTGTTTATAATTGTTTGTTATGCGCTATTTTCTAAAGAAAAAACATTTTTTGCAATTTTTTTTCAAATCAACATAATTGAATGAATATGTTAAACAAAGTTTTGAGAAAAATAACATTAAGATAATCATCATTATTTTTACATAATCGTGTCTAATTCATAATCATTTTTGTCGTGAATTTAATATAAATTCGCGTGTTTACATTCAAAATTCGTCTCGACATTTGATCACTTACCAAAAACGCGAATGGAATTTTAAAATTTATAAAAAGGTGGTTTGCCAATTTACTAAATGAATGAATCGACAATAAAAAAAAAAACTATTTATTATTCCACCCGCAAACGACTTTGAATCGTTTATTTCAAGAAAATAACGCGATTTATCTGGAAATTACCAAGGAGAAATAACAATAAACTTTAAATTTTGATTGTTTCATTATTACAACATTATCATTTCATCTTCTTTTGGTTACAAGTCACATTAATCACATAATGAAAAAGGACTTCTATACAAAAGTTGCCTTTAACAAAAAAAATAATATTCGTATTTGAAAGAGTGAAAACCAAGAATGTATAAATATAACAACTTAATACAGGTATCTCTCGACTTATAAACTCTCGACTTACGAACTCTCAAGCTTACGAACAAAATTCTAAAATCTCTAACTTGTTGCAGATATATTGGAGATATATTGTGATAAACAAAAATTGATAATTCCTTTAATAAAATATAATATTTTTGGAAGATGTACTAAATAATTGTGATGTCTACATTGAAAAGTATTTGTAAGTAAGTATTTTCTTTATTTTAACCTATTTTTTCAAATTTATGCAGTCAGTAATACGGAATTTAACATATATAAAAGTAAAAACCATGATAAAGTGTGGTAAGATAAAAATATTTTGAATTTTTTAAATTCCCCTACTTGCGAACAAATTCGACTTACGGAACGGAGCTACTTCGTAAGTCTTATTATCTGTATACAAAATAATAATGTTGATGACTTCGATTTTAAATCAGAGTAATGAGATGTGTTGTTATAAATTTAGTTAACAACTTGTAAATTTAGTAATGAAAGTTTCTATTCCATTAATTTATAAAATCTACCACAAAGATGTCACAATTTCCCACTTTGTGTATTAATCTTGTAACGGACATAGACAAGAAATAAAATTAAATCGATTTTGAATTGTATTTTGTTTAAATTTAGTAAGTTATTTTTTCTGATGATAAAACGGTTTAATTATTATTATATGGAAACTACATTTTGATATGTTTCGAAGCAATAGATAATCTTTGTGGTCACATTGTTGTTGGTAAAAAAAATGTAGTTACAAGGCGAAATGTATAGAGATTAACAAATTTTAATATTATATAAATTGCATATAGAACTAAAACCAAATTGATTTTTTCTCTCATAAATATTATAATTCAATTTTATATTAAAGCAATCATTAATTGATTTTTATTGCTTTCATAATTTAATATCTAAATAAGTTTATGAAAAATTGTGAAAATGAGATTTAATTTATTATTTTAATAGAATTTAGAATGATCTCAGCATAATTGTTTCCTTTTAATTACTTTAATTCAGATTTAGTATAGAGACATTATTGAGGCTACAGTATATAAGTCTTCCTTTAGGATTATTTGGATATCAACGTCAAATATATGAAGGATTCATATAGAAATTTATTCAATTCATTCAAGAGATCAAATATTTACCTCATAAAGTAAAGACTTCATGGGAGATATTTGTCGTATTGCTATAAGAAGAAATTAATTCTTAAATATTAGTATCGCAGCGTAATTGAATGGAAAAATTTTCAGTAAATGATTATAACAAAAAAAATATATGGAAAGTAAACAATGAATGAGACTTTGAAGTAGTTCCAAAGTATAGAAATTACGTTATTAAATCATTTCGAATAAATTAGTAAAAAGATGATCATCATATCAATAGTTTTGAATGAAATATTTTCAAATGAAGAAAAATTGCAAAATTTAAAAAGTTTTGTTCATTAAAAGAAAAGTTTAAAATTAATTTCATGTTGTTTTGAAATTATTACGATTTTACTTTTTTTCCAAATGCTACCAAAAGAAAAGATGTTCTGGAGAAGTTGCATCACTATATTACTAGCATGCTCTCATATCTCATACCTGGTTCATTGATGTCCCATACTACGATCGTAGCACCGAGCCTCGCGAATCTCATAGCCATCAGCCGTCCCAAACCGCTTCCGCCACCGGTGATCAAGATGATTTCACCTTTGCAGTTCTTGAAAGGCTTGTAACTGCTCGGCATCAAACACTTCACGATCGACGTGACGATCATGCCGATGGAGATGAAGAGGAATCCGATCACATCCATCATCGTCTTCATGAGCGAAGCCTGCACAGCCATCTCGAATCGCACTTATTATTTAATCCTTGTCTCGTCCTTATTGCTCTCGCATCACACACCACTGCGAACCTCCTCGAACGAACTGAAACAAGAGTTTTTATTTTCTTTTTAAATTTCGAGATGCCGAGCTGCGTTTTTTTTTTCACTCGCTCACACGAATGTATATATATATATTTTTTTAGAAAGGGAAAATAACCTGAATACCTCGCCAAATGCCAGGCAAACAAAGAATGAACGCAAATGCACACAGATCCAAGCAAATCGCGAAAATAATATCCATCCACACGATGGAGGAGAGTGAAAACTTGAAACTCTTCGGAAATTTACAATTGATCTGCAGGTCCAGTTTGGGAGGCGAAGTGAAAGTGAATCTGTTGCGTATTCAAATGCGGCTTGATGATTTATAAAAGGAAGAAAAAAAATATATGAGCGCTCTGTGTATGCAGACTGGTGAACACTTTCTTCGGTGGAAATGTCGTCTTCTTCTTTTGGTTTCGGTTTCTCTGTCGCTTGTTACACCTCGGATTGGGTAACGACACGAGACTTTCTTTCGTCATCAGCGGTTCGGAAAGAAAGAAATAAAGAACGAAAGAAACAGAGAAAAATCCCCGAAAATAAAAACAAACAAATGGATAATGAACGTTGGAGAAAGAAGTGAAATGGTCGGAGCGGAAAGCAATTTCTACTTCAGCAATTCCTCTAGTTAAACTTAATTAATTGTCATTGTTAACTTCGTACGTGTTACTTGATTTACTTTTGTACATTTCGTTTCTGACCTCCGTATACATAATTCATTAGCAAAATTTGAAAACCAAAGGAAAAAACCAATTAAATAATTTAAAACCAAAATCGGGCCGAATAACTAATTGAATTAGTTTTATTTAATTACATACAAATAAGGATTTGAGATTATTATGTAAGATTTCTGCATTTATTCTTTGAATTCACAGCAAATATACTCGCTACATTCCCCAAACATCCAGCTTTCATATGCATCTTTGAATTCATTCAATCTGTTATAGTTTGTGAAAAAATCACATTTTTTAAGATTTCATCTGTTTACTACAAAAATTAGTAATGAGTCACCAATGATTTTCTGTCTACTAGAATTGCAGTACATTTACAAACCATATAAGAATTTTTTTTTTCTATAATCACCTAATTTTAAGTGCTTTCTTATCGAATACGTAAATGTTTTATCACTTTCACTTTCATTTGAAAAACATAAAATGTCAAAATGTTTGTAAAAATCATCTTTTTTATCAAAAAAAGTTTTTGTCTCTTTGAATGGAAATAAAATTGATTCAACTAATGAATTTTGTTTGTCTTTCATACAGTTCAATTATTGGTGTATATTGAAAATTAAAAAAATATAATTCGTCCACATTTTAAGTAATAAAAATATTTAAAAGAAATTGTAAATTTAAATTGTGGAATTATTTATGATATTATGGTATTATTGTAACTTAGTATGTCTATTTAGTATTTTAATTTAAACATAATTTTCACATTACGTAACGAACATTGTTGTTGTTTCAAATTCAATTTACTTGCAATAATCATAATGTTACAATTTTCCAATATTACCATATTGTTATTTTTTTTAAATTTAATGGATCGTGAAATGATAGCTGTCACCTTATGTCAAAAAAAGTGTTAACTGTCATTTGTGTCATACTGCATACATGACTATGAGTCACCTATGCTGTCACCTTGTGTCAAATCGAGCAAATTTAGTCGCAGTACAACTACAATCAAATATATTGGGGTAATGCCGTCAAAATGTTGAGAAATGCTATGTATTACAATAGCAGTTTTGTTATAATTCGATATTATTATTATAATTTGAACATTGTTTATTGGTTTATTAAAATGAACGTATCATAAAGAAAAGTCGTTCCAAATTCAATTTACCGGCATTAATCATAATGTTACTAATCGATGATATAATGATATTGTTAATTTTAATGTTATTTTTTTAGTGGATCGCGAAATGACAGCTGTCACCTTATGTCAAACTGTGTTAACTGTCATTTGTGTCATACTGCATACATGACTATGAATGACAACTGTCACCTTGTGTCAAATCGAATTCACAGTACAACTACAATCAAATATATTAGGGTAGTGCTGTCAAAAGGTTGAACAATACTATTGTAATACTACAGTTTTGTTATAATTAACAACATTACGTAAGGAACATTGTTTATTGCTTTATTAAAATGAAAACATCATAAAGAAAAGTTGTTCGAAATTCAATTTACTGGCATTAATCTTGTTACTAATCGATGATATTACGATATATTTTTTATTAACAATGCTGACGTAAATATTAATATCTATATAATGATTTTATTATCAGATTATACCTATAATTAGATTTATTCAATGCACTCTTACGAATTAATTCAAAATCGTATGCAAATGAATTCGTAATGTAGAAAAAAATTAAAATTACCATTGTTATGTATAATTATTGTTATATAAACATTCGTGTAACAATAAAAAAGCGGAATACCATTTGAATACAATTATTTATGATATATTACAGGTCGTATAATTTAGTACCGTTCCCGTTTGTAATTACGGAAATATTTCCATATCAAAAGAACTTTCACGCATCCAGATTATTCTAATCAATGGGATATGTTTTACAAGGCTTTATAAAGGTAATTTGTTGAATATTGATAATAGGTATAAAATGTAAATGTTTAATCAACTCATTTAGTTATTTGCTTTGATGTACAGTAGAACTTCGGTTGTGGAACATAAATGATAATTAAAAACATTTAAGGTAAGACAAGTTTTGATCATAAAGTTATTTTTGGGATGTTGGGAATATTATAAATTTAAAAAAAACAATTTAAATTATAAGGAAGACGATAAATTAATTTTTCGTGACATTCAGAAATGTTAGTTTTTTTTTACCAGAATCCAGGTAATTAAACGTGCCGTTTGGAGAGAAATGAAATAAATTGCTCACCTGAGAGAACGAATGTTGTCGACTTTGAACAATGTCGGAATGCAAATGAGCGAATGGCAAATTGACGATGGATCGAACGAAAAAAAACTTGCACTCAATCGAAGGATGGATATGAATATACCGCAGAAAGGCACGTTTTGTTGCGGCTTCACAAGCAAAACATTCGTTTTGTTTTTGGTTCTTACAACTGTATTAAGCACGAACCGTAAAATCAAATCAATTCCGCACTCAAAATATAATGAAACAAAACAAAAAACATCAACGTTATCCTTGATTTCATGCACTAACAAACTTGTACGTAATGTCAGGACTTTAAGCAGGATTTGTTCGTTGTTTTCGGAATAAAAGGACAAAAACCATGTTTTGTGTCAAGGATGTCGCTTGTATACGACATACAAGGAATTGCACTTATGTTTTATGCGAATTGTTATTAATACAGTTTAAGTATCACAATTATAGTAAATTGTAAACAAGTTTTTTTTTAACTTCCTTTTCAGAATTAATTGAAAGAAGTAGTAAATATTTATTTTTTTTTATTTTTTAAATCTAAGTTATTGTTAATTGAGAATGATTATTTGATATTAATCAAGTTAAAAATAATAACAATAGATGATATATGCATGTCAAGGATTATATAAATTATTGTATAAATATAGAGTGTGCATGTATGAAATAATATTGTATGGTGTCTCTTACCGATCGATAGAAACCTTATACACAAATGAAAATAAATACGAATAAATCCTGAATACTTTGACAATTATTTTGAAAATAACGTTGTTCTAGTTTATTTATAATTATTTCTTCCTATGTTCTTAAATATGTTCACAAAGTAATTTTCAGAAATGTCAATATGATAAAATATTATGAGAAAGGGTCTAGTTTGCCCTTCAAGTAAATGTCATTGATGAAATGTCAATGTTAAAATGTCAGTAATTATTTCTTTCTACTTTATTAAATATGTTCAAAAAGTAATTTTCAGAAATGTCAACATGATAAAATAATATGAGAAAGGGTCTAGTTTGCCCTTCAAGTAAATGTCATTGATGAAATGTCAATGTTAAAATGTCAAAAAGTCAATGTCAGTAATTATTTCTTTCTATGTTATTAAATATGTTTACAAAATAATTTTCAGAAATGTCAATATGATAAAATAATATGAGAAAGGGTCTAGTTTGACTTTAAAGTAAAGGTCAATGTTGAAATGTTGAAATGTCAAAATGTCATTGTTAAATAGTCAAAACGTCAATGTCAGTAATTATTTCTTTCTATGTTGTTAAATATGTTCACAAAGTAATTTTCAGAAATGTCAATATCATAAAATAATATGAGAAAGGGTCTAGTTTGCCCTTCAGGCAAATGTCAATTTTGAAATGTCAAAACGTCAATGTCAGTAATTATTTCTTTCCATTTTATTAAATATGTTCACAAAGTAATTTTCAGAAATGTTAATATCATAAAATAATATGAGAAAGGGTCTAGTTTGCCCTACAAGTAAATGTCAATGTTGAAATGTCAATATGTCAATGCAGTAATTATTTCTTTCTACTTTATTAAATATGTACACAAAGTAATTTTCAGAAATGTCAATTTTAAACGTCAATGTCAGTAATTATTTCTTTCTACTTTATTAAATATGTTCACAAAGTAATTTTCAGAAATGTCAATATGATAAAATAATATGAGAAAGTGTCAACTTTGCGCTTCAAGTAAATGTCATTGATGAAATGTCAATGTTGAAATTTCAAAATGTCAAAACGTCAATGTTAATGTTAAAATGTCAAAGTTAAATATATATAATAATGTTTGTATTAAAAACGGCGAATAAAAAAATTAAACTGTAAAATTTTAATTACATTATTTAAAAATAATTTTAACTTGAATATGTGAATAATCATAATTGCAATATTTTTTTCATTTCTATTAATTTATAATTAATCATTTTAAAAATTATATGTAAACATTATGATGTAAAACTAATATTTGGAAATAACAAAATTGTTTACAATTAAAAAAAAAATAAGGAAATTATAAAATCTGAACTAGTTTAATGTTTAAAAAAAATAAACCAATTAAGAATAATAATAATAAACAAAATGTATTATGTAACATCATAAAAATAGTTATTAACCGCAGTATTTCCGCAAAAAAAAACTAATTAAATTCATCGGTTCATGGCTTGTTCGATTTTGTTATTATTATAACTCAAAATATGTCTCGGTTCATTTATACTTGGAACAAGGTATTTGTGCACAGTCAAGGTCGATAAACAAGTAAATTGAGCAATTAATAAAATGAATATATAAAAAGATGAGAAAAAAAGACACTCAATTTAATTGTTGATACATTATAATTAATTAATAGTTTCGTTGATTACAAAGTGCATTTGAACAATATATGCAATATCCAGCATTTGTCAATTATACTAATTGTAATTTCTTATTCGATGAACGTTACGAAATGTCACTTCCTTGCAATTTAGATTTACGGAAAACGTTGACTTTATTTAATACAAAACCGGAGGCTCATAATTACCTTCAATTATGTTCACATGCAAAGTTTCTAGCAATTTATCAAGTGTCTTTTACAATATTTCACTTATGTAACGTCACGTTGCGTAACGTTTGTTTTTTTAGGAAGAGATATTTCTTGTCTCTTTGATTTGTTTATTTGTTTGTTCTTATTTTGTCAATCCGCAATTTCGTGTACTGAGTACAATCGAAATTTGACCTTTCAATCAGTTATTTCTCAATCAGAGCATAACAATTGACTACTACTTGAAAAAATAAATGAATCGTTTAGTTAATCAAATTTGCTTACATTTTTTGTTATTAAATATTAATAACTAACAATATGTAGACCAGTGTTTCTCAACATATGAGTCGTGGATCATGTAATTTTTAATGGATTTCAAATGACAGCTGTCACCTTATGTCAAAAATGTGTCATTTGTGTCATACTGCATACTTAATTACGAGTGACAGCTGTCACCTTGTGTAGATTTCTAAAGAAACATACAGTAATTAAACTCTTTTTAATAATTACATTAATTTTTAGTGCATTGCTTTCAATTCAAGTTATAAGAGTAATAAAATATGTTAACTGTCATGTCTGTAATACTGTATACACACTATGAGTGACAGGAGACGTAAATGCTTGTCAGGTGTACCAACTACTAACTGTGCAAATGCAGCTGTCAATTAACTGTCACTGTTATCGAACTCCCAGGTAACCAATTGATACTCTTGACAAACAGTTGTATCACGCATAGTATGAATGCAACATTACTTTAATTGAAGCAAGCAGCATTAATTGAATTAATTAAACATCAGGTATTAAATACAAATAACCCTGAAACGATCCGTTTGTTCTGAAAGGTATACAAGGCTGGTAAAAGCAAAAACATTAGCAGAGGATAAACAGCTTCCAGAAGGCAGCAATTGTTGGATAATTAATTCAAGGACCGTAATCATACGCCTCGTGTTGTCATAACAACTCTCAGAGCAATGACACCAATGTTCAAAACACTGTCTTAAGCAACCGATTCGGTTTTTAATTTATTATTATTATTGTTTGTTTATTTTAAACTAACGATTCGAGAACAATGCAACATTCATATAATAAACAGAAAATAAGATTAAAAAAAATAAAACACAAGACGTCTTGCATTTCAACACCGAGATTCCACTATCATCTCATTATTTACGAAGAGACTATTACCCAATCCTTTAATTACGCAACGCCGGCTCTGAATTATGCAACCGCATCTGTTGAGATTCTCAAGCGACAAATCAATAAACTCGAATATATGTTTTTTTTTTGGGATGTTACAGACACGCAGTGTTGTGTGTATTATTTTCCATGAGAAATGTAGTTTTCGTTTGCGGGAGAAAGCGAAGTTTCGCACGTACAATTTATTCGGCTATTAGCGACAAGAATTAACGTTTGTTTTTATTTGATAAACAAACATATTTTCTCCATTCGTACACAAAATTGTGTATCAAATCTCAATAAGAAAATAAATAAATAACACAAAGAATTCTTTTGATTTCAATATCAAATTTCCAAGAAAAAACAACAAACAAATAAATAAAATTATCAAATCCATTTTGATTTCAATTGGAACAATGTAATCTTTCAAGTGATAATGTTAAGCGGCATTTGGATAAGTTCGGAATTGATAAGCGAATGAAAATTAAAACCATAACCGAAGTACCTTGCAGATAACGAGGATCAAGTTTTGGAGTGTTTACATGTCATTCGAAACTTTCCTTGTTGCAATAAAAAAAAAACTGGTGTTACAAGTTTTCGAAAAAAAAAATCATTTTTATTTAATTTTGAATAAATTTGGGTATTTCCAATTTTTTTTCAAATGAGAATTTACGAACAAAACAAACAATTATTGAAAAATTTAATTTATACGTAAAATTACACAATTGGTTCGAAGAAAGTTGTTTATTTATTAAATAATACTTTGCTCAATCGGCAGAATCTCTTGTACTAAACACCTTCAAATTTGCTATAAAAACCTAGTCGGAATTTTTAACCTCAGCTTCGATGTTGAACGAACAGAGATTTTCGACTTTCGCTTTCTCAATTAACATACCGCAGTTCGCGCGTTGCGTCAAATCACAAAGTGTAATTGTCTTCTCATTAAATTTTATTTAAATCTAACGTCATTTTAAGCGGAAACTTAACGTCATGTTAGTGGAAAGATAGCGTCATATTAAAAAAAACGACATATTAGTGGAAAGTTAACGTCATATTAACTGTCCACTAACAAGTGATTAATACGAAACAACTTTGCATATCATCATGCAAAAACTACTTTTCATTTCCAACATAATTTTGCATTTCATTTTTTTTAAAAGACAGTTTACGCAATTGCATTCGTTGGTTCCTGTTTTCGAAACAAAAATAGCAATTCGTAATTCAGTGATCTGGAATGGTTACGCAATTTGAACAATTTTATTGATATTTTGCTTTTAATTATTCTTTATTTTATAAAACATATTAGTTTATATATTTTTTTTAAAGAACGTTTCAATAAATTTACTTTCACCTTAATAAAATTAAAACCAATAAAATAAATTTGTTAAATTCATTTTATTTTAATTGGATTCATGCAATTTGCAAGTGAAACTTATGTAACTCGAGGAAATTCTCAAAGATGAAATGATATAATAATTAAGAATGTAAAAAAAAGCTATGCGTAGGAAGATGTTACAACGACTTTCATCGTAATATTATTATAGAAAAAAAATCATTTCGCTGGATTTATTTTTGCCATTTCATTTATTATTCACTGCCAGATTATTATGTAATCATTGACATTGATTTAATGTTGCCGATTCCCACAAGAACTCAATTAGATCAAAAAAAAATTGTCGAATTGGAATGAACAAAAAAAATAACAAGTTTTAATTGTACAAATCAAGATTTTCTAATTAAAATAAAAATACAAAGTTTAAATAATGTGAATTTACAAAATTAATTGTATTGAAACTATGGAAATTTTAGTTGAAATATTTGAGAAAACTACACTAAACTATAAGTTAAAATTGTTAAAATTTCTTTATTACTTAATATGAATTTCAACTTATATAATAACCAAACTCTTATAATAATCAATAAAATAAATTTGTAAAATTGATTTTATTTTAATTGGATTTGTGCAATTTGCAAGTGAAACTTATGTAACTCGAAAAAATTCTCAAAGATGAAATGATATAATAATTAAGAATGTAAAAAAAAGCAATGCGTAGGAAGATGTTACAACGACTTTCATCGTAATATTATTATAGAAAAAAAAAATCTTTTCGCTGGATTTCTTTTTGCCATTTCATTTATTATTCACTGCCAGATTATTATGTAATCATTGACATTGATTTAATGTTGCCAATTCCCACAAGAACTCAATTAGATCAAAAAAAAATGTCGAATTGGAATGAACAAAAAAAATAACAAGTTTTATTTGTACAAATTAAGATTGTCTAATTAAAATAAAAAATACAAAGTTTAAATAATGTGAATTTACAAAATTAATTGTATTGAAACTATCGAAATTTTAGTTGAAGTATTTGAGAAAACTATACTAAACTATAAGTTAAAATTGTTACATTTTGTAAAAATTAGGATTCTCTAATTAAAATAAAAAATACAAAGTTTAAATATTGTGAATTTACATAATTTACAAAATGAATAGTATTGAAACTATCGAAATTTTAGTTGAAATATTTGAGAAAACTATAAGTTAAAATTGTTGAAATTTCTTTATTACTTAATATGAATTTCAACTTATATAATAACCAAACTCTTATAATATATAATCAATTGTATTGTTGTGAAGCGCGAATTGAGTTATTGAACGTTCAGGAATGGAATAGATAATAAATAAACAGCAGATAACAAAAAATGACGATTCTAATTGCATAAAATATGAAACCTCGCTTAACGAACAAAATGAATTTCGCATAACGAGTGACGATGAGAAGAGAAGTACCGGATTGTGCGTCTGCTACATCATTTGTGTACACATATTTAAGTGTATTTCACTATACGATTAAAAATCCGGAAATTTTGGAACGGATTTAAGCGAGGTTCCACTGTATTTGTAGGTCAACTAATGACGTTGAGGAATGATTTACAAAAAAAAAATAATGCATGTGAAGTGTATTTTGAAATGCACAAATTCTAAATTGTATTGAAACCCAATATTGAAATGGGAAAATATGCCAGGGTCACCCATCTCGGTATTATCAGAGACAGGTGTTGCTTCACTTTTGCGAGACATGTGAACTTCTTAAGTAATTTTAACTGCCGTTCCAAATATTTGCTTTTACATACACTTAGTTTATATTAGTAAAGGTCACGAATATGTGAAAGTAATTAGTATATTTTTTGTTGTAAATTAATGTAATTACATTTTGTTAACTTTGTTGCTATTTCGCTATAACATAATCTATAATTAAGTAAAATAATTAACACATCTTTATAATTCTATACAAACATTCAACAACAGTTTACAAATGAAATTAATTCTCAATAATTAAATGTTATTTTCTTGTGATTGCAACCATTTGAAATCATCAGTTATTACTCACGTATTATATTGTGTTATTGTTCGTTCATAATTACGTTTTTATTGACATGTTTTTCACTTAAAACGACATAACTTTTCCAATATCAAGGTATCATAAATTTTAAAATTATTCTATAAAAAAAAATGATCATTTCCATAAATACATTCCAACGTTTATATTTATTTTGATAAAATTTACTATTTTCTTTTAAATAATTGTAATAATTATTTACAGATTTAAAAAAAAATTGAATTAATTGGACAAATCATGAATAAACTTAATTATAATTATTTTTTTCATAATTAAAAAAAAGTGGTTTTCAATGTAAATAATTTGTTGTAATTGAGAGAAAGGTGAAAATTCTTACCTGTTTTCTAATTGTTATTTAGTTTGTTCCAAACCGATGCAGCTGTCAATCGGTTTAAGTAACAAGTCGATTATCGTAACTGTCGGTTAGTTAACGGTCGAATAACTTTTGATGATGTGCAATGCAAACAACGAGTATGTTCGTTAACGACGCGATTTTCGGACGGATTGCTGAGGATCGGTACGTTTGGAGAGGGCTCGACGTACTGCGGAACCGCCGCCACCGCGCCGCTCTTTTGTTTTGGGGTGCGCAGACGCCGGCGTCGCGACGCTCACTCGCAACACTCCCCTGCGTTCTTTTACGGAACTGCTGCTGCTGCTGCGTCCCGTCGAAGCACGTGCTTTTCAGTTATGAATTATTTCTCCGACTGTCTCGAATCGATTTTCTTGAGTCAGTCAGTCAGTAGGTTAGATGTTGTTAGTAGACGACATGCAGAAGGTGAAAGTTTTGTCGCTACGATATGGACCTACTTTGATACTTAGAGAGATGGGAGGAAACCGTATAACTGGTTCTAAGGATGTGCGACTTCGTACAAAGAAAATTGCCTTATTTAAACGTGATTTTAGAATATAGTTCAAAGTATTCATTAAAAAATTATTGTTCAACTTTTAATAGCTACAAAACTAGTTTTATAGTTAAATTAAAACTTATAGCTTTAGTTTTAATTATTTAATTAACACGCGCGGTTGTCGAGTAATAAAATCAAATGTGAAGGTACTTCATTTCTTTCAAATTTAATTGTTCAAATTTGTTTTGATTTCAAAAAAAAAACAATAATATCTAAAATCACATGCTTGTAGTTTAAACTTTAATTAGATTTGACTTTAATTAGAGTATTCAATATGTTAATTAACAATAATTAATTGTTAAGCCTTCACAACTCATTACAGAAAAATATATACATCTAAATATATGAAGCCTATAGTAATTAAAGTGTTTAATATTTTGAACAAGACGAGTTGTGTGAGTTTCTTGTGTTTTTTTTCAATTTTGACAACTTATTGCTGTGATATGATAAAAGTAATCAATCTTTCTATCTATGTATATTAAAACCTGTACTTTTATAGCTTTAATTAGAACATTGATAGCATACGTACTTATCGAGAAATACTGCATGCGTGAAAACATGAGACTTAAAAAAATATTTCTTTAACTTTTATAACTAATTACAAGCAAACTGTAATAACTACATGTCTCAAAAAAGGCTCATTGGAAAGTTTATTTAATTATCTTTAATTAGATTAATTAATGTTTGGTTAAAATATGATAAAACGCGAAATAATTGCCAATCCTTAAACAATATTTTCTTTATTATAGAAAAACGGTATAAGTCTGTTCATACACGCGTATTATATCCTATAGTTTTTGCTTTAATTAGAGTATTGGAAGTTGTAATTAGTGTGCGTTATTATCGAGTAATTAAATAAAATGTTAATACACTACTTTTCGAATATTATCAATTTTAATATGAATATTTTTATCATGTAAATAATAGCGCATTACTTAATCATCTATTATCAAAAAGAAAACAACCAGAAATAGTTTAACAAAGTAAGGATCGAACGTGTCACGAAATAATTTAATCTGAAGTATTTACTCGACTTTACGATAACTCAAGAACAATGTTCAAAGCACTATTTTTGTAATTTATTTAAATATAGAATTACACAAGTTTTCTTCATAAAATTAAGTTGTATAAAGTTCAACTTATGTATTATAATTATTGTTTAATTTATAAAAGTTTATACGTTTAAGAGCAATAATATTTAATTATTTTTACAGAGAATTACATAAGTTTTCTGTAGAAAATAAAGTTGACAAAATCCACACTTATAAATTAAGTTAAACATTATTTAACAAGAGAATTGTTATGTATAACCGTTATTGTTTATATTATGTTAGCCCTTATTATTTTATACATGTTTATGTATGTAAGTCATCAAATACCAGTAAGGAAGATCCCATAACTAATCATTGTGTAACGATTATTCTTAATCACCATGTTGTGCACAAACTCAAAGGTCCAATCAATAATGACCTCTAATATTTTTTAATTATTAGGGAAAATTAGGTAATATGTTCCCTTACCAAATATTGTACTCCCACTATGCTAATTCAATACTATATGACAGGATGTTTATGTAATACAGGAGAGTCCTAAAGAGTAAATGTTAAAGTCATAGTCCTAGCTAGTCGCTAGTCCAAGATAGTTTTAGTCTTAGTGGAGAGTCCTCCCGAATCCTAGTTAGACTCATAAACACCCTAGTAACAAATCTAGAAACTGGAATCTAGACATAGAAGTTATTAATAATCTTATATAGAATAATAAAGTGTTTATTATCATAAAACCTCCACTAGGACTCCACAATGACATAACTACGAGATGTACCACAGTGTCCAGAGATATTTGAATCCCGGGACACGACAGAATAACAGAAGTTTTCAATAGACTAATAAATTTGAAATTGAAAACCGAGTTATTGGTTAATTCGCATTTGTTTTATCTTGAATAACAAAAAATAAAATTATATAATTTTCTATAGAAAATAAATGTAACTAAAATAAATATTAGATATGCAAATGATTCAATAAATATTACTTAATTAAGTTCTCAATGTGTGATATTTGCATAGTATCTTATACAAGTACTTTATAAAGTTCAAGTACTTGTTAAATAAGCTTGTTATGTAAATTACACAATTAACGAATAACTTTAGAAATATCGATTATTGATTATGGCAAAGTATATTTTATAATAAAGTAGAATATATCAGATTTGCTTTGTTTATGTAGGCAATCCTTCATACTCTTGTAATACTATGATCGAAGTAGGCAATACTTGTGTATAGGTTAGATCAGAGGTCCCCAACCTTTTTGACCTCACAGACCACTAAAATCCAAATATTGAATCTCTCGGACTACGAGGACTCTTTTTTTAATAAGATTCTAAATATGAAATAGTATGTACATTGGGCCTTTAATAAAAACGCAACTTAATAATGCGAAAATTGAAAAAAAAAATGGGTTCAGAATATAATAAAAACGGGTCTATATCGCAAGCCCGACAACCGAAAGACCCTCTATTGAAATCCCGACTGTATCGAAATCCCGACGTTCGAAATCATGACTGTATTGAAATCCCAACGCTTGAAATCCCGACTATGGCAAAATCCCGACTATAGCAAAATCCCGATTATCATAATCCCGACAATCAAAATCCCTACTACCATAAAATACCATACCATAAAAATGTTATTGTAGAAATTTATAATAATAAAAGACACTGTCGGGATTTCGATATAGTCGGGATTTTGACATAGTCGGAATTATAGTAGTCGGAATTTTGAACGTCGGGATTTTGAGCCAGCCGGGATTTCGATAGACGGGATTTCGGCTTGCGATGGCCACCGAAAAAAACATAAATAATTGTCCATGGAATCCGCGGACCGGTACCATTTGATCTGCGGACAGGTACCGGGGTTTTGGAGACCACTGGGTTAGATAACCAAATTATAAGCAACTTTGGTGGTATACGTTACGTACCAATAATGTACTCAAAATGAAAAATTTCAAATCGTTATGTAAACAAGCCTAATTCGCTGTTTACATACAATTGTTGGTAATGTGAAATCCGAAACCGTATGGATCTGGAAATAATAAAAAAAGAGCGTGTGCATAGCGAAACCTGCTAATCAAATTATGACTATTTCATAACGGACCACTTGGGTCTTTGACCCGCGTCGCGTTCCCTTTTCCATTGTTGTTATTAGGTGCAACAACAACGAACAAAAAAAAAAAGATAGTAATTTCGCAATAATTACATAATAATTATGCAGCCCGACAAAAGTCTCCTCAACGAACAACAAGAAAAGCGGACTGGGCAATTTTTATTTCTTCCATGTCAACGGCTGGATAATCGAGTGGAAAGTGAAACGTCCGTTTCCACATTGAAAGAGTGAGAAAACAAAAATTAGATGTTTTTCCGCAATCCACCGGATACGCTTCTCAAGAAAATTTCCGTTTTGCAATTTCGTTGCGATTTCTAAATAATCATCTTTACTATGCATCTATTTTTAAATGCAATTTCAGTTGTTTTTGACTGAGATTTGTTTCATATTGATCCACAATGTTGCTTAGAAATGAAAGTTATCACGGGTTTCTAAATAAGAAAGTGTATTCTGTTGCTGTCTGATTATCCTGCGCCGCTCGTTTTTTTTTATCATCTGCCTAGTTCAATGCTCCTGAATCCATGCTATTTTTCATTATTAATCATCTCTTGATGGTTCATTTTATATGTAAACTGATTGGGGCTCAAGTAGAACAGAGACGATTTGCTAAAGTAACTAATGTTAATAGTGTACATTTACATTCACACGGATGGAGGAACTCGTGTCCCTCTTTTTATAATCATACACAAAATAAATATATACTTCGCACAGTAATGCCTTATTCCATAATTTCGTCCATAATTTCCAATA
>NW_017096655.1:0-4382 GCF_001412225.1 Nicrophorus vespilloides
CACAATCTTCTATAAATGTATCTATCGTTTCAAAATTTCCATTATATTGATGCTTTAAAATTTTATCTAATGCAAGTTTTTGCAAGAAAAATTTAATATTTTGAGTTTCCATTTTAATTTTAATTAAATTTTTATTTTTATTCTGACCAAAAAAAAAAGTTTTTGATTTTATGATTTCTTGTAATTCCTACAGAAAACTGTTTTATCTAATAAAAATTCGGCCATTTGCACAACTACAACAATAAAAAAAATAAAAATTCCACTTTCATAAATTTTTGCTTCTCCCGTCCGCCTGCGATTTCGTCCGTGATAGCTCCAGGAATTGGTTTACCCTCTGCTGCGAATGGCTTTGAAGGAACCGAGAAATTGGCTTGAATCGTCCTATGGTTTCGTAGATGCTGTTGGCTTCAATCCAAAAATTGTTGACTTCTTACGATACTCGGTCACGTTAGGTTTGTACACCGCTGCCACCAAAATATAATAATGCGACTAAGAGACTCTTTGGATGTCTCTAGTTCGTTAATACACTATAATAATAATAACAATTACAATAATAATGGTTGGACACAACAATATTTCTATTGACATATTTGTATTGAGGCCCGCTTCGGGTCTTCCGTCACTCTGACATCCTTCTTCAGGCCTTATTTCAGGCCTTCTTCAGGATTTATCCACAATCAATGTTTTATCTTATTATTCTATAATAATGTTTATGTAATCATGACTTATAATAAATTAACTAATTATTATAAAAATATAATTAACAATTTTGTAACAGACATATTTCTATTGACATATTTGCATTAAGGCCCGCCGCTTCGGGTCTCCCGTCACTCTGACATCCTTCTTCAGGATTTATCCACAATCAATGTTTTATCTTATTATTATATAATAATGTTTATATAATCATGACTTATAATAAATTAACTAATTACTATAAAAATTTAATTAACAATACTGTAACAGACATATTTCTATAGTTTTCTGTAAACATTAAATTATAGTATTTTTAATTATTATTATCAAAAATTAAGTTACAATGAAACTTTAAATTGTTGATTTTGAAGTATGAATATGGATTTATTATAAAGAGTAAAAAGTAATTTATGATTTCAGAATTAAAAGTAAATATGTGTAAATAGCTTGTATTAAACTTTAACGAGTATATTAAGATTATCGTCGAGTCTATCAGCTATTTGAGGAATTAAAGATAGCAGGTGTTAGTTCCACTATGTCTTTAGATAAAGCTTTTAATCAACGATCAGACGAATTAGTTAAGTTAGATGAAGACTGCATAAGAAATCGGCAGATGGTTGTGTCGAAAAGGTGCGAAGATTTGAATTCTTCGCTCCATTTCTCCTTTCGTTCATTTCATTAATTAACGAACGATGATCATGTCACATGTTTGAATTGAGGGTAAGAATAACATTTCGAGAAGCATTTAATTGAATATTTAAAGTCTTCGGTTTAGATTTTATCTGTTTGTGAGAAGTTTATTGTTTATAGGAATTGGATAACAATTCGATTGGCAATGATATTTTAGCGATAAAGTGAGGAGATTGTGCGTTATCGTGGATTGTTAGAGCATAAAATAGTGTAGCCGATAATGATGTTTTCAGCATATGGATGGTATTTAATACGGTCACGTTGTGCGCAGCGCTGAAGATACGGTGAAGAGATAGCAGCGACGGCATGCGAAAAGTGCGGTATTGTTCGTTTGTTATTGCCAGAGGATCATTGATCCTCACCGGTGATCCGGGTCTGCACACACACAACAAACATTTTCGTTGCTGTTGTTTGTAACAGCACTAATAGCGAGCCGTGTAAATATGCGTTTTTTTCAGCCAAAATTTCAGAGCTCTGCGTGTACATGTAATTTACGTTGTTCTCCTCTTAGTCTTTACACTTCTTTTTCACGTCTCCTCTTCCAGATACATTATCAATCCGTTATAAATCAGGCAAGTGAATGCGCCCGCCGCCGCAGCTGCTATCCGTCCAAGATCTCATGGGGGTTTTTGTAGGAGGAAGGTTACATCTCACTCACCGCCGCGCGGATTCCCGGGAATGTACCCAGAAATATGCAAACGGATGTTATCAGATAATATTCCGTGTCCTCGGCAATAGTCATTTATTCGTATATGTACGTCGGGTATGCTGTCGGGACTTCTGATCGAGCCGACGCAATTATTCACCTCGCAATTCCTTCAACGAACGGCATTACTCAACACCTCCAAGAAAAATAATGAACAAAACCGAAAGAAGACACTTTTCTTTTTTTTTAATTTCTTTTTGGCGAAGATACTAATTCCACCCTGAGCGCTTTTAATCGCAGGAAGTGATCTTCGGAATCGGCTGATTAAAAAAGTTGTCCATCCTCTACCCTCTCACTCTCGTTCTCTCCTTTCTTTTTTTTTTGCCCCTCTTCTTGGATCATCGCCTTGTTTTTAATGCGATTGAATTAAAGATTGAGTTTAAAATGGGGCTCTTAATCAATGTCTCCACTTCATTAAGCGTTAGATGTTCGCTGCACGATAACGATCCTCCCCCCCTACCCCCCAGACAAAACTCGGATCGGAGATCTGCCTGAACTGATGAACCTTTACTATCGCTTCTTTCATTCCGCTAAATTCGAATCTCTGTTTCCTTTCAATTACATCTTCGACGCACAAACACGATCCATCCATTTAAACACAACTGCAAACCAAAAAAAAAAGGATCAATACGTGAATGTTACTAAAATTACAACTTTTCGGATGAATATCAAACAACAATTTCAACAAAAAGAAACAGGAGGAATATCAAAAAATGCGAATATTGGAATATTGGTGATCTATACCTATTAAATCGTAATACTAACTAAGATAAATACATTTTCATTTCTTTATACAAAAATTACGCATCTTATGGTCCCAAAAATATATACAAATTTACATATAAAACTCCTGAGCCAAAATCCTTTCATTCTTGGATTAAATCTTTTTGAAATAAAACAATTTTCAAATTGAATTACAAATTTATAATAGAATGTAGTGGAACTCCAATCCATTCCAGCAGGGAAGACGAATATTAAAAAAAAACGAATATAAAACGATTCTTTCAATAAGATTTACACACACACATTGTTCTAAACTGAACTAGTCAACAGACAATCAGCTGATTCACAGGCCAAGTTAATTGTGAGAGGTATTACAAATATTAACTTTTCGGACGAATATCAAACAACAATTTCAACAAAAAACATGAGAAATATCAAAAAATGCGAATATTGGTGGTAATTATATCTATAACTAAATGATACTAAAAGCCTACTAAATCGTAATACTAACTAAAAATAAATACATTTTCGTTTGTCTATACAAAAAAATGTGCATCTTATGGTCCCAAAAATATGTACCAATCTACAAATAAAGATCCTGGGCCAACGTCCTTTCATTCTTGGATTAAAGAATGATAGTTTCTTTTTTAAATAAAACAATTTTCAAATTGAATTACAAATTTATAATAGAATATAGTGGAAGTCCAATCCATTCCAACAGGGAAGACGAATATTAAAAATGACGAATATAAAACGATTCTTTCCATAAGATTTACACACACACATAGTTCTAAACTGAACTAGTCAACAGATGATCAGCTGATTCACATGTCAAGTTAATTGTGAGAGGTATTACAAATATTAACTTATCTGACGAATATTAAACAACAATTTCAACAACAACAAAAAAAAGGAGGAATATCAAAAAAAATGCAAATATTGGAGATGATCAGATCTATACCTAATTGATACTGAAAGCCTACTAAATCGTAATACTAACTAAAAATAAATACATTTTCATTTCTCTATACAAAAAATGTACATCTTATGGTCCCAAAAATATGTACCAATCTACAAATAAAGATCCTAGGCCAACGTCCTTTCATTCTTGGATTAAAGAACGATCGTTTCTTTTTGAAATAAAACAATTTTCAAAATAAATTAAAAGTTTATAATAGAATATAGTGGAACTCCAATCCGTTCCAGCAGGGAAGACGAATATTAAAAAAAGACGAATATAAAACGATTCTTTCCATAAGATTTACACATACATCGTTCTAAACTGAACTAGTCAACAGACGATCAGCTGATTCACAGGCCAAGTTAATTGTGAGAGGTATTACAAATATTGACTTATCTGACGAATATCAAACAACAATTTCAACAATAAAAAAACAGGAGGAATATCAAAAAATGCGAATATTGGAGGTGATCATATTTATACCTAAATGATACTGAAAGCCTACTAAATCGTAATACTAACTAAAAATAAATACATTTTCGTTTCTCTATACAAAAAATGTGCATCTTATGGTCCCAAAAATATGTACCAATCTACAAATAAAGA
>NW_017096655.1:4438-5307 GCF_001412225.1 Nicrophorus vespilloides
TACAGTGGAACTCCAATATTCAGCATAAATTCGTTCCAGCAGGGAAGACGAATATTAAAAAAGACGAATATAAACGATTCTTTCCATAACATTTACACACACATATCGTTCTAAACTGAACTAGTCAACAGACGATCAGCTGAATTGTGAGAGGTATTACAAATATTGACTTATCTGACGAATATTAAACAACAATTTCAACAAAAACAGGAGGAATATCAAAAAAAGACGAATATTGGAGTTTCACTGTATATACATTTGTAAAGTGAATTGGATTGAAAGAATTTACAATTTTTAATAAAATATGTCTAATTTGTGCTATTTTTTGTATTTTTTACTAAATTTTGATTAAAATTAATATTATTGAGTTTTCGTTGTTCAAAACAATAATTTTGATAATTTATATTCTACATATGCATAGATAAATAAGTCTTTAAGATTTTATAATTTATACATACTAAAACTACATAATATGAAATAATGGAAGGTTAATCCAATGATTGATAATATAAGAGTATTTGAATTGAGGGTTATTATTTTTTGGTGAAGAGTCCACTACCATAAAATAATATAACAGGGGCGTTCGAAGTAAATAATATCGCGACAAAACTCATCGCGGCGCGTAATCACTTGATATATGACGAGAATCCGTGGTAAA
This sequence comes from Nicrophorus vespilloides, assembly GCF_001412225.1. Classification (NCBI taxonomy): domain Eukaryota; kingdom Metazoa; phylum Arthropoda; class Insecta; order Coleoptera; family Silphidae; genus Nicrophorus; species Nicrophorus vespilloides. The sequence goes on from NW_017096655.1 coordinate 5,097, forward strand.
TTCTGAAGGGTGGAGAGAGAAAGCGCGCGCGCGCCCTTTTTTTTCCAACTCCGGTCTTTCGGGAAAACCCCGAATTAACCGCCCCCGGTCCTGCGTTTGGCTTTATTCCAACATAACAGCGTTCATTACTGAAGCATCCGAAGAGGACGCAAAAAAAAAACAACCGCTCCCTACATACACACACACACACGCCGATACTTAACCGAATCGT
>NW_017096655.1:5327-7736 GCF_001412225.1 Nicrophorus vespilloides
GACGGGGGTAAAGGGAGCGGGGAGTAGGCGAAGAATGGATGTGGGTCGAAGGGTGGATGAGGAAAGGAGGAAGAGTAGGAAGAGGAGGCGGCTGTTGTTGGCGGTGGTGGTAGTGGTGAATCAGCACACGCCCCCGCAGACCGGAAGCACCCTAATGGCATACAGACGAAAACAATACGCACATCTTTCTTATTTGCCGCCACAAAATCTGATGGTCCGTGTCTTCCGGCCAGTTAACATCCCTTTCTCAACCCTCTGATTTATAACCGCAAACCGTTATAATTCGTTTTGTAAAACCTACACAGTGGGGGATGGTCGATTTCAAACGCACACATTTCCAATGATTTTCATCTCCTCTCATCACTTCTCTTCTCATTACATCACTTTATCCGTGATGTGCAATTACATCGGCAATTTCAAATTGTAAATCGCGTGCTTATTGAATTAAACGCAATTAATCGCGTCGAACTTTAATTGTATATGATTATAATTTAATGGGCTCCCGGTAATTAGGCAGGTCTAATGATACCTGATGATACTTCACTTAATCAGAATCATAGCAGACATGATCTTTTTTTTTTCATACACGTTTCATAACGAACAGCAAATACCACTTGCTTGGGTTTACTTTAGATCTTTATCGTTATGTAATTAATATATGTTTTTATTAGTCTTATTCAATAAATTTCTTTTCATTTTTCTTAAATTATATTAGTTTAACTGTTATAATTTCCTCAGAAAATATAATAAAACTAATTTATTTCATTGTACAAAAAAAATTCTTATAACAATTCTCAAGTATTCTAAAAATTTTTATTAGCTGATTAAATCCAATTGATTTTGGTCAAATTTCAGTACTTTATATAGATACTTCAATCCTTTTTTTTGTACATTCAATTTTTACAATTTTTAATGAATATATAAAGTTTTTTAGTCTTATTCAATGATTTTTTTTTCATATTTCTTAAATTATATTAGTTTAACTGTTATAATTTCCTCAGAAAATATAATAAAACTAATTTATTTCATTGTACAAAAAAAATCTTAAAACAATTCTCAAGTATTCTAAAACTTTTTATTAGCTGATTAAACTTCCTCGCAAAGCCAAATTGCTTCAATTTCGTATTATAACATTGTAATACATGATCCGACCACTTACATCTCCTACATTTGCCTTTCGAATTGCTTCATCGCATCTGCATATCATCATTACTCGGATTTATATTTATAAACTTAAATTGCGACGGCCTTCCTGTATTTTCTTCATTACTCAGAATATTATTCACAAAAATTCTTAGAATAACATTTCATTTTCCAATTAAGTTTTCTTAGTAACACATTTTAATACATAAACTTTATATATTAACTAAAAAGCTGTAAAAAAAAGTATATAATTGATAATTTAAATATTGCTGGAATATTGTAAATATTCTACATTTGTAATTTTCAGTATATAATTGATAATTTAAATATTGCTGGAATATTGTAAATATTCTACATTTGTAATAATCATTTTGTTCATTTTGTAAATTTTATAACTTTATATATTCATTAAAAATTGTAAAAATTGAATGTACAAAAAAAGGATAGAAGTATCTATATAAAGTACTGAAATTTGACCAAAATCAATTGGATTTAATCAGCTAATAAAAAGGTTTTAGAATACTTGAAAATTGTTATAAGATTTTTTTTTGTACAATGAAATAAATTAGTTTTATTATATTTTCTGAGGAAATGATAACGGTTAAACTAATATAATTTGAGAAAAATGAAAAGAAAATCATTGAATAAGACTAAAAAACTTTATATATTCATTAAAAATTGTAAAAATTGAATGTACAAAGTATCTATATAAAGTACTGAAATTTGACCAAAATCAATTGGATTTAATCAGCTAATAAAAAGGTTTTAGAATACTTGAGAATTGTTATAAGATTTTTTTTTGTACAATGAAATAAATTAGTTTTATTATATTTTCTGAGGAAATTATAACAGTTAAACTAATATAATTTAAGAAAAATGAAAAAAAATCATTGAATAAGACTAAAAAACTTTATATATTCATTAAAAATTGTAAAAATTGAATGTACAAAAAAAGTATAGAAGTATCTATATAAAGTACTGAAATTTGACCAAAATCAATTGGATTTAATCAGCTAATAAAAAGGTTTTAGAATACTTGAGAATTGTTATAAGATTTTTTTTGTACAATGAAATAAATTAGTTTTATTATATTTTCTGAGGAAATGATAACGGTTAAACTAATATAATTTAAGAAAAATGAAAAGAAATATATTGAATAAGACTAATAAAAACATATATTCATTAAAAATTGTAAAAATTGAATGTACAAAAAAAAGTATAGAAGTATCTATATAAAGTACTGAAATTTGACCAAAATCAATTGGA
>NW_017096656.1:0-8114 GCF_001412225.1 Nicrophorus vespilloides
AGTGTCGGTTGATCATAACACTGTGCGCAATATGTAACAACTTTATGAAAATTTCAATATTTTTCCCACAATTCTTATAAATTGCTTCAATATCATTAAAAAAATGTATAAGAAAAATTTAAACGTTTAAAGGTTATAATTGACGTAAGATATTTGACTTTTCACTCAGTCCATAGGCGTCCACGAAAAATTTTCTGGGGGCAGACAACCCGATAAACGTTTAAATGTTATAATTGGCGTAAGATATTTGACGTTTCTCATAGGCGTCCACGAAATTAACGTGTTAACAACGACCAAAAACAAACAAATTTGAAGCAACAATCCTACTCCATTTTGAACATTATAAACTGTGTCTTAACTAACGATCAAAATATAAAAGACGTTCACTTAAGACTTGTTTTTTTTTGTTTCTTCTCTTCTGCAAACTCGATCAATTGAGAATAAGTGTTATTCGCGCAAATTGCAAGAATCGAAGAGACGTAACGAGACGTTGAACGTATGATGGAATGCTTGAAATCGATGTGAACTCTTGATGATCGTCGTTGTTGTTGTTGAGCAACAATCCAGAAATGGTTGTCCTCGAGTATAACAATTTGCGAGCGAAAAAAGAAAAGAAAAGATGAACATTAATAGAAGAAAAAAAAGAAGTTGCAATAGGTCTTGGATGCACGTGCTCTCGCATTCACAACCCTCTCCTTCACCCCTCTTAGGGCACCACGTGACATCGTCCTTCTCTTTTTTTTTGCCGTTGCCAAGCAACAGCGAGATGCTTGTTTATATCTGATGGAGAGAGAGAGAAGTTGTTTTGTTTTTGAAACAGTTGGCTGTGTGCGCAGGACGACGACGACGTCATCTCCGTGGGGGGAAAAAAATAAAGAGGAGAGGAGAATAATTTTAGTATTAGTGCATTCAACAAATTCACATTACATAGTTCTTGTGCGGTCGCTTTCATAATCGCAGCTTTTCTTCGACTCTCGCGAAGAAGTAAAGTAAAGGCACGCACAGTGAAGCAACAAGCACACTTCTCCTCTTTGTTCTTCCATCTCTATCTCTCTCTCTCGATGACCGATGGAAGCGCTGAGAGTCGCTGCCGTACAGTAAGAGAACGGTGAACCAGAAATAAACGCGAAACAATATCTATTCTCGGACGAACGCATTTCTCCTTTTGGCAACCATCCCCGCCGAGATGCACATTATTGCACCGCAACAACAATAACAACAATTGCTTCAATTTACATAACAACAATAACAAAAAATCAAAATTTCCATAGCAACTATAATACCTTTTGTTTTCTCTCATAACAACAACAACAAAAACAGCAAACTGCAATTTGTATAACAACAACAACAACAACTATTTGATATCTATAGCGACGAGATAGCAGATTTTCGCTCGGAAACTTTAATCGGACGCGCAGCCAGGTTCAAGGTCGCGACGGCAAATTCAAAGACCTCCCGTTCATAGACTTTACGACTTTTCTCGTTTGCAATCGTGAAGTCAATAATTTTTGTCCAAATAAATAAATGTTTTGTTTAGATAATCCTTTTTGTATTGTGAGCGTCGCGCGGATTGCGTAACGCGATCGAAGGTTGCTTTATTATTTTTGTACACATTTTATTTACTATTATTGACTTAAAATGCACGTTGTAGTATTATTATTATTATTATGATTATTTCCTTGGTGCGTTTACATTTTTTCATCTGAATTTACGCGGAAGGAAAACTCGTCGTCGTCGAAGGACGCGACAATCCTTGTTTCAATGAGATGCAGAAAAATCTACGTAACCTTTGGAAACTTCATTTTTTGTTTGTTTTATTTACTTGACGACGATTTCCTGAAAACGCTATTTCATCTAAAGTCGTCACATCGCCTAGCAACGAAAATATAATAAGCTTATGGACTTAATTTAAACATTTCTAAAATTAACTTCGTTTCTAAACTGAAATTAAATTAACATTAACTTAATTTCATTCATCTTCATGAAATTCACATTACAAAAAAAAAAAAAAAATCCCAGCGCTGGTATTGTTATTTCTTTTGTTTTCCACTGATTTATCGTGTTTTGTTGTTGTGTGTTAGGTGAGAATCCTAGCCTACGCGATTCCGCTAAACAAAAAAAACAAAAGAATGCTAAATAATAAGATATTAAAAATCGAATACTCCAATTACACCAGTTAATTTCATAGCAATTTCGTTTTGTTAATGTTTTAATAATAAATTATTTCTCATCTCTCATCAAGTTTTGTCGAAAATTCGCAATAACAATTGGCAATGAGTTGATGTGATGATTCGTTTGTGGACGTGATGAGAAGAATAATCAAGAGATCGAAGCGAAAAAATAAAAACAAACTCGAATCGACGACGGAGGAGGTGGAGGAGTATTAAACTTTGTGAGTCCGTGGAGATCGTTGATCCGCTGTTTTGTTCCGTCACGTACGTTCGGCACGAAACCGCAAAAAAACATAAATAAATAAATAACTTACCAATAAATATTGTTTTGGAATCGATTCATCATCAACTTTTACACACAAACAAATAAACAAAACTTATAAACGTCAAATTAATAACAATTGTAAGTAAATATTAGTGGAATTCGTATTGCCAACTTTAATTTATAAACATTGCCGACAACTTGAATAACATGTACTTCGTATTACCATCGACAGGTGTCTCACTTTTAAATGATTTGATAACGTTATTGAAATATGCAATTAAATTATTAGCAATTCATTATTATAAATTGAGAATACGAGAATATGATGATAGTTTCAAATGCAACTCACATCGCTCGCACGGAACATAACCAAATGTTAATTACAAACTAAAGTCAAATTGACTTCATGTGGAATTCGTATTGCCAACTTTATTTTATAAACATTGCAGACAACTTGAATACCATGTGTTTCGTATTACCATCGACAGGTGTCTCACTTTTAAATGATTTGATGACGTTATGCAATTAAATTATAAGCAATTCATTATTATAAATTAAGAATATGAGAATATGATAATAGTTTCAATGCAACTCACATCGCTCGCACGAAACATAACCAAATGTTAATTACAAATTAACGTCAAATTGACTTCATGTGGAATTCGTATTGCCAACTTTATTTTATAAACATTACCGACAACTTGAATAACATGTACTTCGTATTACCATCCACAGGTGTCTCACTTTTAAATGATTTTATGACGTTATGCAATTAAATTATAAGCAATTCATTATTATAAATTGAGAATACGAGAATATTATGATAGTTTCAATTCAAATTGACTTCATGTGGAATTTCTATTGCCAACTTAGTTTTGTAAAAATTACCAATAACTGTTCAATTTTATACTGATAATAAGAAGAAGTAATTTCTTCTAATATGACGGTCATTGTTTTCGTGTTATCTCCAACAGATGATGTCTCAATCGCAAAAATAGAGAATATGAAATGTTAATGACACTTATTAATGTGATGCACATCGTCGATTGTTTTATTAACAGACACCTGCGATCAATTAATAATTATAATAATGTGGTGAGGGGGGGAATCGTACGATTTTCAGACGTGGTTTGCAAACTGAATAGAGGAAAAAAAAACAAAAGAAAACAAATTTAAAAAAAAAAGTTAATAGTTAGCGTTGTTATGGCTACGTCGTTGTTGCTGTTTTTCATTAGTTTGTTTTGTGGTGAAGAAGAAGGAGTGTGCGTTTGGAAAGCGAAACGCTTACAAGTCTGTCCCTTTCGGTCACGATCTCACGTATTATAAGTCTCCTCTAGTTGGCGTAGTCTCGCAGCACACACACCTTCACGTCCACCACCCTCTCCTCCTCCTTCACATCGTAATTCCGAAAAGCAATAACAATAAATCAATATTTCGTACGCGCTTCAATTGTTCGCACTAAAAACAACAACAAACAACAACAACGATTCGCATACCACAACTCCCCTTGCCATCGTCATAGCAACAACACTAAACAAAGAAATAACAAATCTTAATATCTTAGCAACCAAATCTAATGACGCTTATAACAGACGAACGGTGAATACCACGATTTAGGTTTTAGGCTCGTCGGAAAGGTCACAACTTTATCTTTCGTTTTCGTATTCACAACAATTGCGATGCAAGCGTAATTATCGAGTTATTAGATGAAATGTGAAGACTTAAAGAATTTAAGTTATTTTAATAGTTAGCTTGTTGGGAGGAAAAGAAACAGTCCAGAAATGGAATGCGACATGCCGGTTTTGTTGGTGGATAATGGTTTTTGTTTATTTCTAATGATGATAGTTGCATGATCGAAATGCTAAAGGCCTTACGGTTTTTTTTATCTTTCTCTTTATTCCTTTTGCAGAGTCGATCGTAAATGTCTATCGTTGCTGTTCGCTTATTATTATGTAATTGAAATGCTCGAAGACAGAAACGTTCTCTTTAACTGTCTCAAGTCTTCCACAGAATACTAAATAGCAAATTTGTTCGTTTCAAACGAAACACACAACAATAACAACAACAATCTTTGTTAGATAAGAAAGATTCTTTGTTCCTCCACCTCCCACATGCATTGTAACAATTTCTTCGTCTGTTTGGGCGCAGTTAATTTAGTTCTAACCCAGATTTCCGCACCATAAAGACCGCACGTGCTGCATTCACTCACTTCGTTTCTCTCGCAGTTTTTCCATCACCAAAGAATGCATCCTTCTTTCTCTCTCCTTTATCCACTCTATACACTCGGTGTAGTCGAGTTGCGGCCGTTACGAAATCTGTAATAAATGCCAGAGGCGGCTGTGCGCCAGTTCGGCTCTTTTCTTTCCTAATCCCAGCTAACATTTACTTTCGCAACGCCGTAAACTTTCCTCCTTTTTCCATATTCCTCCTACGCATTAAACATCATCACACAATACACATTCTTATAAGTATTTCTATTCAAAAATCGCTATATCTCGGTTATTAATGACTGTTACGCAATAGTAATTATACGAAAAGAAGCGCAAGAAAAAACTGTTAAAATTGATGGAAAGCTAATATCTAAAAAGTTTTATAGTTTTCGAGTTATGAAGAAGAACAAATAAATTTAAAAAAGTCATCTTTGACAGTTCATAGCGGATGTTACGTAACCGTAATTATACCAAAAGAAGCGCAAGAAAAAACTGTTAAAATTGATTAAAAGCTAATATCTAAAAAAAATTATAGTTTTCGAGTTATGAAGAAGAACAAATAAATTTTAAAAAGTTATCTTTGACAGTTCATAGCGGATGTTACGTAACCGTAATTATACCAAAAGAAGCGCAAGAAAAATCTGTTAAAATTGATAAAAAGCTAATATCTAAAAAGTTTTATAGTTTTCGAGTTATGAAGAAGAACAAATAAATTTTAAAAAGTCAACTTTGACAGTTCATAGCGGATGAACGGTGCGCACTGTCAATACGTCAGTGGGCTCGTTGGAAAGTGCACGATTTTATCTTAAATTCGTATATTCAATATTTGTAATTGGTTAAGTTGGTGAGAAATTAAAGAAGAAATAAAAAAAGTACAAAAAAATTGCAATATCTGTGTTATTAAATTGCATTATGTAATAAGTTTTGTATGAAAAGAAGCGCAATTTAAGGGTTTTTCTCGTGTTGTTATGAAATTGTGAAAAAGCTTTATGGTTTTCGAGAAAATGAGAATATTTTGTTATGATTTTCGCGTTTCTAATTGTAACGATGATTCGGATCAAAGCGGCTCTGCGTGTTTATGTGTGTAATTGGTGTAACGAAATAGGAAAGAATAGAGGGAAAGAGGCAAAAACGAAGTATAATTATTATTTGAAGGCGAATGCGGGTCAGAGGAATCGCCGACCTGCCGCAATTGCGGACACGTTGAACCAAAAACAAACAAAAAAAAGAAGCCTCCTACTCCTCCGCAAAAACAAAGGAGAAACGATTGGCGAAACGAAAACGAACATAGATGGCGCAACTTAAACGTTTTATGTTCCAGATTTCGTTTGTTTTTTTTTTTGGAGAGCGAGTTTGTGGCCTACTTTATGGGATTTAAACAGATAAAGGCCGTGGGATAATGGTGCCCGATAATGCAAGTTCACAAACAGTTTCCAAGTGTTAATTGAAATTATTTTCTATGCTGTGTAAGGTTTTTCGTTTCAGAAATCGTGTTTGTTATTTAAACGAATCACGGGACAAAAAATAACAATAAGAAGAAGAAGCGCAAGAGAGGAATGGGATCAAGCGTACCTTGAACTCGTCGATCTTCCTTTATTTCTTCCCTTCTTTGCATAAGAACGATGTCTGGAAAGTAGTCAAATAAACAATTAGTTATAGTTTCCTTGGTAACGAATACATCAACTGTCAAATTAGAGCGTTCGTTAACCTTGAACTTGTTTCGATGCTTTTTTGTTTATGATGATGAATAAATCGATCGCAGTTGCGCAAAACAAAACTAAAGCCTACTTTAAACAAGTAATTGAAATATTTTAACTGATTTTGTGTGTGTGTTTCTTTTTGCAGAGCAAGACTTGGGGAGAGGATGGTCAGCATGAACTCCACCCTCGTCGAAACAGTGAGCATCAACTATGAAGACTTCAACGAGAGTTTCCTCACGTGCGGCACTTGCCTATGTAAGTAATAAATTTCATTATCAAAATATGAAAGATTTTCTAATATTTACCACTTTGGACTTGAACTGCAGGAAGTAGTTGTACACTTCTCGCTCATTTAACAGCGCCAATCAGTGTGGAAACGTCGATAACAAGCGTGCTCTGCGCAATTAGTCGATATCTCTTGTTTCTTAATTAATTGACACGTACTAATTAATTAATTAATTACATTTGATTCTTCTTTATTATAAGGAAATGGTCCAAATCTATTCCATTATCTACGACTAATTGAATCCTTTTCTAAATCAAATTACTTATTACATTTTCGAAATTATTCGTTAAGTAGATGCGCACGTTAGGCAACCAACTGCACGCGCTCTCTTCGAAATATGCGATTCGTAGGCAAAATTCGTACAGAATTTTGCTCGTCAGCTTACGTAAACGCAATCTAATTATTTTTAATCGAATGAGTAATAATAATGCTGATTCCGTCCACGGAAATAAATATTCGTCAATCATTAAATCATAGAAGCTTTGAATTTGATTGTTTCAACATAATAATGACAAATGATGATCAATTGAAAATATTTTTTATCGAGAATGTTGAATTCTATTGTTTCTGCTTTTGTTTTTTGTTGTTGTCGCTCTTGATTAAAGCGTTATCGATGGTAAAAGAAGTTAATTAATTGTTTAGTAATTGGGCAACGTTTTCGTTGTTGCAGATGGCCTTTGGACAGGTATCTTTTGATTGTCTTTAGTGTTGTTCTTGTTGTTGACTTATAATTGATGTAGTTGAGATTAATTTGTTTTGTTTTTGCAGGTATGTACGATGGGAATGAGCACACCCCGAAACTGCTTCAATGCTCGCACTCGGTGTGTCTTCACTGTCTGACGAGGATTGCAGCGTCGCAGACAAGAGATACGGGCACGTTTCGATGTCCGATCTGCAGGGAGTTGATCACAATACCGAGAGGCGGTGTGTCCGCGTTGCCACCGTCGTTTCTCGTCAATCAGTTGTTAGATCTGATGTCCAGACAGAGACGTGAGGTGATACCGAAATGTTCGATACACGTCGCCCAAGAGTTGCTCTTCTGCGAGACGTGCGATCAAGTCTTCTGCACCCTCTGCACCGGAGGATCGCACAACGATACGACGAACAGCTGCGAACACACAATCATACCGTTCTCCATAGCCATCAAACGGATGTCCGAAATACTACTCTACAAAGCGAACGAGTGCATCTCAAAAGTAAGCCTTTTGCATTTACCTTACCTTACATTCAAAGTACCTGAAAATTATTGAAATTACATTGTATGAAAGCTGAATGTGTCACCTTTCCAACGAGCCTACTGGCATCTTCCTACTGTCACTGAGTCGCCTGCTATGAGCTGTAGAAATTGGAAAAAAAGTGAATAGAAATTGACAGAAAAGTGATGTTTTCAGTTTTTCGTTAATAACTCGAAAAGTAATAAACTTTTCTATGATTTTATTGCATAATCAGATGCAGGCAAGTGTTGCGCAACTTTTTATGTAA
>NW_017096657.1:0-1566 GCF_001412225.1 Nicrophorus vespilloides
ATATTTAATTTGAAGTAAACATTAATATTGTTGTCTTCTTTATACAAAGTGATAATATCAAGGATGTTGCTGTCATTTTCCTGTCAATGTCAACTAAACCTCATGATTATATTTAATTTGATGTAAACATTAATATTGTTGTCTTCTTTATACATAGTGATAATATCCAGGATGTTGCTGTCATTTTTCTGTCAATGTCAACTAAACGTCATGATTATATTTAATTTGAAGTAAACATTAATATTGTTGTCTTCTTTATACATATTTATAATATCAAGGATGTTGCTGTCATTTTCCTGTCAATGTCAACTAAACGTCATGATTATATTTAATTTGAAGTAACCAATTAATATTGTTGTCTTCTTTATACATAGTGATAATATCAAGGATGTTGCTGTCATTTTCCTGTCAATGTCAACTAAAGGTCATGATTAAGACACTATAGTTTACTGTACTATTACGTTAAATGGACAAGCCTGTATTCGTTTAGTATAATTTTTCATTCGTTTTTTATTTTATCTTTTACGATGGAAATTAATTGGAGCAAATACGGAACGCTTTTTCCCGGAGACGGAAAATTAATCGTTCACAGAAACGTTCACAGAAAGCGTTATTATCATTATTATTGTTGCTGTGACTAGCAGCGCCATCTCTTTCCATCCCTCCTTCGCATACAAACTTTAGAATACATCGAGTGCGTTTGTTCTTTCCCTCGTTCTTCCTTCTCTATTTTCTCCCTTTTCCAGGACAATTTGCCTTCCCGGAATGTCCGTTTCGGTCTATTGAACCCGCGGATTAATTACGTAATTGCACCAATTCCATTCGAAACGAGTACGGGCTTATACAATAAACGCAGCGGTTCCTACCTATCGGATTATAATCTGCAGGTATTCAGCGCGCACACCTGGATAAGTGGTCAATGCCAAAACGGCAATTTGCCGGAATAGCGAAATCCATTTTGCTTTGCAATTTTCCACACAAATAATGTATATAAAAAAAAAAGACGACTGCAATTTGGTGCAGATAGAAATTGTGATGTAATATCTTCAAAAGTTCAAAAACAATACTTGTAAATCAAAACATATCCAAATTTCTCAATAACTGTAATAAATTATGTAGTTTTCTTTGTACGGCGTGAAATTTGTATTAAAATTAATCATTGCTGTCATGATTGACGTAATAGAACGTAGAGATTAGATAAAAAAGACAAATTCAGACAAAAAGTTTTCAATTAATTGTATTTGAAATATATCACGTACGAAGTAAGCAATTTACTGTAATTTATGGGAATGACCTTGAAATGTTGTACAGAATTATATAAAGTAATAAATTATTGTTTTCCCCCCTTAGATTAGATTAAATCAGGTTCTACTATATAAAAAAAATGTACTAAACTGTAACAATAATGGAGAACTGAGTCTGATACAGCAGTGGCATTTAATCCTGGATTTCACGGTTTTGACAAGAACAAAGAGCTCATGGGAAAAATGGTTTACAAAACCGTGAGGAAGAATGATGAATGTGCGTGGAGAAGCTTACATGCATTAAACCAGCGGTCGGGGAACT
>NW_017096658.1:0-15741 GCF_001412225.1 Nicrophorus vespilloides
TTTTCAACTTTGAACGCGTATTACAACAATATGGATAAGAGCACAGAAATGTATCTATACTTGCTGGATTCCCCAAACATTCAGCTTTCACGTGCATATATTGGATTCATTCTATCTGTTATAGTTTTCGAGTAAATCAATGACATGTGAAAATACTGCTTTTTCGAACGTTCTAATTTCAATTTGTCAACTTTGAACGCGTATTACAGCAATATGGATAAGAGCACAGGAATGTATTTATACTTGCTGGATTCCCCAAACATACAGCTTTCATATGCATGTATCGGATTCATTCTATCTATTATAGTAAATCAATGAAATGTGAAAACACCGCCGCCCGTCCGCAAACAATATAATGTAATAGAATTAATACCATAGTAGTTTATTTATTTTTCTTATAATTATCAAGAAAATAGAGTTTTTAAATTATTATAACAAAATAACAATATTTCGATGAAAGCAGTGCGTTTTTTTCTTATTGACTTTGTCGTAAATTTGCAGAGAACGAAAAGGTCGGTTTTCCCATTTTTATCGCGTGAAAATTATCTTCGATTTCTTTCACAAGCTCTCATTGCCATTATTGCTTCTTCGTTTCATTCCCCTTTTTTCATCTTAGCTTTACCTACTTTTTTTTTCTTCTCCTTCCCATCCACCATATTCCGAAGATTGAGAGCTGAAGGGTTGGGGTTTTGTATGTGTGTGTGTGTGTGGGGAGGATTTTGTGCTTCTGCTGCTGGTAGTAGCGTCGATAATGCGATCCGCATTGTCTAGACTTCATAATCCTCAATCGGTGTTTATTCACTTATGCATCCCCGTCCTTAAATAAAAATCGGAGAAGTTTTACGCGAATCTAAACGGATTGCAACAGAGGCGGGCGTATTTCTCTAAATCTTTCTCTCTCTCTACATGATTGCATCAATGGGACGAAGGCCATAATCAATTTTGATGCGACTAAAACTCAACTAAAACTTGGCAATTCATTCATTTTTTTTTGGTCAATAATCAAACTACATAGTTTATAGATTTGGATATAAATAAAACCAAACAAAACTCAACAATTTATTCATTATGTTACTCAATAATGAAACAACATAGTTCAAACATTTTGATGCGACCAAAATCAAACAAAAACTTGGCAATTTATTCATTTTATTGCTCAATAATCAAACGACATATGACTAAACCCAAACAAAAGTCAACGATTCGTTCATATTTTTACTAAATAATCAAAGTTTATCGATTTTGAAGTGACCAAAAACCAAACAAAAACTTAACAATTCATACATTTCTTGCTCAATATTCAAACAACATAGTTTATAAATTTGAATGTGACTAAACCCATACAAAATCAAACAAAACTCAAGAATTCATTAATTTTATTGCTCAATACTCAAATGACATAGTTTATAGACTTTCAATATGACTAAACCCAAATGAAACTCAACGATTCGTTCATTCTTTTTACTAAATAATCAAACCACATAGTTTATCGTTTTTAAAGTATCCAAAAACCAAACAAAAACTTAACAATTCATACATTTCTTGCTCAATATTCAAACAATATAAATTTGGATGTGACTAAACCCAAACAAAACTCAAGAATTCATTAATTTTATTGCTCAATACTCAAACGACATAGTTTATAGACTTGAAAGCTACCAAAATCAAGCAAATACAATACAAAAACTTAACAATTCATTCATTTTACTACTCAATAAACGAACAACATAGAATTTTAGTTTTTTTTTAAATGGTGAAGAAAAATCTTAATTTTAAACTTTTCTACGATTTCTTTATTGAAATATTTGTTGATATTCATTGCTTTAGCTTATTCATATTACAAATATTAATATTTTATGATAATTTCATCTGATTTGAGAGGTTTTAAAATAAAATATCAAAAGACACAACACAATTTATTTAGTAATTCTTACATTTTAAAAATGTTTAACAATTTGAATATTACAACAATTCATCTGTAATTATCAAAATTTCTCTTATAAATTGATATTTCTAATCCAGTTTCCTTAGCAGTTAGCCTTTTCATAAATTTGAGAAAATTCAAATATTTCAACACATCTTCTTCAGTTTTCACATTGTCACCACTTATTTCTCTAATTAGATTTTTGCATTGTTAATTAATATTTCGATGTATACTTGTTCAATGAAGTGTGTTTTGCAAGTATTTGCTATAAATTCAAGTAAAATAAAGTTTTTTGTGTTCAAATTAGACAAACATTTGTATGTAGATTAAAAAATACTTCAGAAAACTTCTTGTTCGTAAAAAAATGTCTCGTCTAAACCCAAACAAAACTCAACAATTCATTCATTTTATTACTCAATAATCGAACAACATAGTTTATAGAAAACATCGACAACAACAAAAATCATTCATTTATGCACAATTATCGAACGACACCGAATTTTAGTTTTTTTTTCCAAAATGGAAAATCTTTAGTTTAAACCTTTCAAAGATTTCTTTATTGAAATATTTGCTGATATTCATTGCTTTAGCTTATTCATATTACAAATATTAATATTTTATGATAATTTCATCCGATTTGAGATGTTTTAAAATAAAATATCAAAAGAATTGCACAATTCATTTAGTAATTCTTACATTTTAAAAATGTTTAACAATTTGAATATCACAACAATTCATCTGTAATTATCAAAATTTCTCTTGTAAATTGATATTTCTACAAAATTCCTAATTTTCTTAGCAGTTAGCCTTTTCATAAATTTGAAAAAATTCTTCAGTTTTCACATTATCATCACTTATTTCTCTAATTAGAAATTTTTGCTTTGTTAATTAATATTTCAATGTATACTTGTTAAATGAAGTGTGTGGTGTATTTTGCAAGTATTTGCTATAAATTCAAGTAAAGTAATGTATGTTGTGCTCAAATTAGACAAATATTTGTATGTAGATTACAAAATACTTCTTGTTCGTAAAAAATTGTCTCGTCTAGTTGAAACTGTTATATAAATGTTGCTGAATCGATTTGTATTATATCGTTTTAGTCAAACGGGTGTTGTTTTTGGCTGAACGAGTTCACTACAAAAAGAAGTTAAAAGCGTGAGGGTGGAGGGATTAAAATAAACGAGAGAAACTAACGTTCGGCGTTTGAATGCATTATTGAGCGTGTCTAGACTTCGGCCGCCCCCCCGAGGGGTCGAAGGGGGCGGCGGTCGTCGTCGTCATCATCATCGGGGGCGGCGGCGGCGGCTGTTCTCTGAGAGCGCGCGTCTAGACCTAGTTTTTATTAAGATAAAATCGATGTAATAAAGCGCTTCAATAGGCGCGCACACGAAATTAAATTTCAGACGTTGCAAATTATCATTCCAAATTTGTTCTTTGTTGTTATTGTTGTTGTTTTTGTTGCAGTAGGGTTAAAGTTTGTCGCGACAAGAAAGGAGGAATCGAATCCCCGAAGCGCTTCGCAACAAAAACACATAAAATGCACTCATTCCTCGAAGGAATAGTGTGTGTGTTGATTTTAACACAATAGCGGTGATTGGATTTGAAAGTTGCTGCAAACAAAGAGAAAAGAGAAGAGAAGACGTGTGAGTGTGTGTGTTTGTTAGTGTTTTGGGAAGAAAAGAGAATTGGCTTTCGCGTGTTGGATGAAAGTCTGCTGAGATGACGACGACGACGATGATGATGACAAGGTTTGGTTTGCCAAACGCGACGACACAAAGCAATATCCTGAGCTATTGTCGAGGCCCGGATGCGACAGGAAATTTCAATGTAATTTTAGAGAGAAACACTCCGAGCAGTTACAATACTCTCTCTAGACGGCGCAGGCGACCGAAACCTAGTTTAATAAATAAACTTTCGGATCGACTTCTGTTCTATTTCACTGTTCTATTTTACTTATTGTCATCTTCATCGTATATAAGAAGATTGCATCGAAAAGTTTATAGAGTAAATCGAAAGTTGATCACTGCTGCAGCTTTGATCAACAATTAAGATGTACTTTCTTCATATTTTAGTGATTTTCTCAGAAATTTTCATAGATAGAATGTGCATAAGAGAGTTAGATATTTGGGAATTACAACGAGTGTTCATTTATTGCATCATTCGTCTGGCTGTAATTCACGTTAAAAAATGAAATATTGAAAAATTAACTCCATCTTTACATTTTAGTGATTTTCTTAAAAACTATAATAGATCTAAAAGATACGTACGAAAACTGGATATTTGGGGATTGCAAAGTGGGTTTAATTATTTCTGTAGATTCATCCATTTAGCTGTAATTCAAATATAAATTAACTTCTGCTGCGTTTTCTATTTAGTAAACTTTTCGGTCAATCCTTGTGTTTCATGTTATTATTTTATGTAATTTTATGTTATACTGATGGAATAAAACGTTTTTAATTAAATTTTAGTTGATCTATTAGTTTGGTGGTAGCTTTTGTCAAAAATGAAGTAACAAAATAATAAAATGCAAAAAAGCAGTGTCTTCACATTTCTATGAATATCTCGAATACTACAAATGCTAGAAAAAATATTGAATATGGAAATTAAAGCTAAAGAATTAAAGAATGAAACGTGTTTAATAGAATTTTAATAGATCTAGTAGTTTGGCGGTAATTTTATATCAAAAATGAAGTAACAAAATATTAAGATGCAAAAAAGCAGTGTCTTCACATTTCTATGAATTTCTCTAATACTTCAAATGCTAGAAAAAAGATTGAATATGGAAATTAAAATTAAATAGTTAAGGAATAAAACGTATTTAATTGAATCTTAGTATATTCAGTAGTTTGGTGGTAATTTTATATCAAAAATGAAGTAACAAAATATCAAGATGCAAGAAAGCAGTGTCTTCACATTTTTTATAAATTCCTCGAATAGTACAAATCCTAGAAAAATGATTGAACATGGAAATTAAAGCTAAATAGTTAAGGAATAAAATATGTTTAATTAAATTTTAGTAGATCTAATAGTTTGACGGTAATTTTGTATCAAAAATGAAGTAACAAAATATTAAGATGCAAAAAATCAGTGTCTTCACATATTTATAAATTTCTCGAATAATACAAATGCTAGAAAAAAGATTGAATATGGAAATTAAAGCTAAAGAGTTAAGGAATAAAACGTGTTTAATTGAATTTTAATAGATCTACTAATTTGGCGGTAGCTTTTGTCAAAAACGAAGTAACAAAATTATAAAATGCAAGAAAGCAGTGTCTTCACATTTTTATAAATTTCTCGAATAATACAAATGCTAGAAAAAAGATTGAATATGGAAATTAAAGCCAAAGAGTTAAGGATTAAAACGTGTTTAATCAAATTTTAGTAGATCTAAAGGTTTGGCGGTAATTTTATATCAAAAATAAAGTAACAAAATATTAAGATGCAATAAAGCAGTGTCTTCACATTTTTATGAATTGCTCGAATAGTACAAATGCTAGAAAAAAGATTGAATTTGGAAATTAAACCTAAATAGTTAAGGATTAAAACGTGTTTAATAAAATTTTAGTAAATCTAGTAGTTTGGCGGTAATTTGGTTAAGGAATAAAACGTGTTTAATTGAATTTTAATAGATCTACTAATTTGGCGGTAGCTTTTGTCAAAAACGAAGTAACAAAATAATAAAATGCAAGAAAGTAGTGTTTTCACATTCTTTCAAATTTCATGAAATGTACAATTCGTAGAAGGAAGATTGAATATGGAAATTAAAACTAAATACATAAGGATTAAAACGTATTTAATCAAATTTTAGTAGATCTAGTAGTTTGGCGGTAGCTTTTGTCAAAAATTAAGTAACAAAATAATAAAATAGAAGAAAGCAGTGTCTTCACATTTTTATGAATTTCTCAAATACTACAAGTGCTAGAAAAAAGATTGAACATGGAAATTAAAGCTAAATAGTAAAGGAATAAAACGTGTTTAATTTAATTTTAGTAGATCTAGTAGTTTGGCGGTAGCTTTTGTCAAAAATTAAGTAACAAAATAATAAGATGAAAAAAGCAGTATTTTCACATTTTTATGAAATTCATCTTAGTGATTTTCTTAAAAACTATGATAGATGGAATTGATCTAAAATATACGTATGAAAACTGGACATTTGGGGAATGCAATGTGTGTTTAATTATATCTGTGATTTCATCCGTTTGGCTATAATTCAAATATTAATTAACTTCTGCTGCGTTTTCTATTTAGTAAACTTTTCGATCAATCCTTGTGTTTTATGTTATTATTTTATATTTTGTTTGTTTTGTTTGGTGAGCTCGAACCGGTGGAGAGCTATAATATCTCTAGTTTAACGAGTCCTGTAGGGTTGCGACGTTAAATAGTTTCGCGACGTTTTATGAAGCGGAGGACGCGCGTTGCACGGGGCATTATCGTTGCGTTATTGCCGGCCGTTAATTTGCATCTGGCCGACGACTACGACGACGACGATCCTCCTCATCATCAACCCATCGTTTGCCTTCGACCATTCATTCACCTATTTTATTCCTCCGAAATCTAATAAAATTCACCCACTCTCTCTTCCCTTCTTTTTTTTTCACTCTTCAATTGGCTTTCTTCTCCATACACACACAGACTGACTGTTGATTGCAAACTTCATCGGATTTCGGACTAGTCAAGGTTACACCAAAAACAATTCAGTACAAATACTTGATTTCTTTGAAAGATAGAAACGATATTCAAAAAGATTGTTCAAGATGAATATTTTAACAACAACACGTGTATTGTTCGATAATTGTATCTCCAATAGTTTGGCTGTAGTTTGTTGTCAAAAATGAAGTAAAAAAAAAGTAATGTTTCTACATTTGATTGAATTTCTTGAATACTACAAATACTAGAAAAAAGATTGAACACGGAAATTAAACCTAAATAGTTAAGGAATGAAACGAGTTTACTTGAATTTTAGTAGATCTATTAGTTTGGCAGTAATTTTTTATCAAAAATGAAGTAACAAAATATTAAGATGCAAAAAAGCAGTGTCTTCACATTTTTATAAATTTCTCGAATTCTACAAATGCTAGAAAAATGATTGAATATGGAAATTAAAACTAAATAGCTAAGGAATAAAATGTGTTTAATTTAATTTTAGTAGATCTAGTAGTTTGGCGGTAATTTTGTATCAAATATAAAGTAACAAAATATTATGATTCAAAAAGTAGTGTCTTCACATTTTTATAAATTTCTTGAATATTACAAATGCTAGAAAAAAGATTAAATATGGAAAATAAAGCTAAATAGTTAAGGAATAATACGTGTTTAATTGAATTTTAGTAGTTCTAGTAGTTTGGTGGTAATTTTGTATCAAAAATGAAGTAACAAAATATTAAGATGCAAAAAAGCAGTGTCTTCACATTTTTATCAATTTCTCGAATTCTACAAATGCTAGAAAAAAGATTGAATATGGAAATTAAAACTAAATAGCTAAGGAATAAAACGTGTTTAATTTAATTTTAGTAGATCTAGTAGTTTGGCGGTAATTTTGTATCAAATATAAAGTAACAAAATATTATGATTCAAAAAGTAGTGTCTTCACATTTTTATAAATTTCTTGAATACTACAAATGCTAGAAAAAAGATTGAACATGGAAATTAAAGCTAAATAGTTAAGGAATAATACGTGTTTAATTGAATTTTAGTAGATCTAGTAGTTTGGCGGTAATTTTGTATCAAAAATGAAGTAACAAAATATTAAGATGCAAAAAGGCAGTGTCTTCACATTTCTATTAATTTCTTGAATAGTACAAATGGTAGAAAAAAGATTGAATATGGAAATTAAAACTAAATAGCTAAGGAATAAAACGTGTTTAATTGAATTTTAGTAGATCTAGTAGTTTGGCGGTAATTTTGTATCAAAAATGAAGTAACAAAATATTAAGATACAAAAAAGCAGTGTCTTCACATTTTTATGAATTTCTCGAATACTACAAATGCTAGAAAAAAGATTGAACATGGATTTTAAAGCTGAATATGTATAGAATAAAATGTGTATAGTGTAATGATTGTGGCTCCATAGGTTTGGTAATAATTCACTGTCAAAAAAAAAGTTTTTGTGAAAGCAGTGAAATATTTATCTTTACACTTAGACGTTTCGGCATTTCTTCTTCATTGCTCCTATAAAATTAATAGCATATATAAACTTGTTTTCACTTCGCCGGCCGGGAAAATAAAACTCGATTTTACCGTCGCGTATCGAGTCGGCTCCATCGACAACAAAAATGCACTCACATTTACCACTAATTCCAATTACATCTGAAGCCTTAAAACCGTTTATTAATGTACATTTTTATTTTTTTTTGCAAAAACAAAAGAAAAATATACAGCAATTTCATGTAACATACATGTAGAAAACATATACAAAAATTGAAACGGATATAAAATAACAAACAAAAAACAAAAACGTAACTGGAAACTACTCGAATGGAGCGGACGGAGGAGGCTTTGAATGACTTCCATGGAACACTCGGCTATTCAGGAACGGTTATACACACACATACACACATAGATGCATGCATGCATTTTTAAACTCTTTGCCGGCTTTAAACTAATTCGGTTTTAATTAAATTCCGCCCTCACTTCTCTTCCACACACACACGTACCCTTCGCCTCGCAGCGCCGGTGCCCTTTCTCTAGCGCTTCCCACTCGAAATTGAATATTCCGCAACCCCTCGAAAATCTGGACTGAATTTGATTATATGAAATAGTGCTGAACGTATAAACTGTGTACTGGCATGTATATTTAATAGTTGGCGGCGGCGGCGGGAGCGGCGGTTCTTCGGTGCAGTAGTCGAGGGCGGCGGCGAGTCGGGGTCGTCCACCGAAACCTTTAATTTTTATACTTCGTTTTTTTTTTATTTTAAACTTTATCCCAATAAATTCAATTCTGGATATTTGGGGAATGCAACGTGCATTCAAATATTGTTGTGGTTTCATCCAGCAGGCTGTGATTTGTAAAAAAAAATGAAGTAATATTATTTTACTCCATAAAAGCTATGGCTTCACATTTTAGTAATTTCCTTAGAAACTATGAAAGATATAAAAGATCCAAAATATGCAAATGAAAGTCCGAGATTTGGGGAATACAACGTATTTTGAAATATTTCTGTAGTTTCAACTATTTGGTTGTAATTCGCGATCAAAAATAAAGTAATCTCGTAATTCAAAAATAAATTGAAAATTACCAAAAATTCAATTGTGAATTGAGGAAAGTGTTTATATTTTTGTAAAAATCACTGGAAATTTCAAAAATCGAATACATTGATAACAAACACATGAAAATTACGAAGTATTTTAATGGAAATTATCAAAAATTCAATTGGAAATTAAGTAAAATGTTTGGAAATCATTGTAAATTACATAAATTGAATGCATTGAAAACATAATGGAAATTAAGAAATATTCAATTGAAATTATCAATAATTCAATTCGAAATTATCAAAAAATCAATTGAAAATTATCAAAATATTAAGATGCAAGAAAGCAGTATCTTCACATTTTTATGAATTTCTCGAATACTACAAATGCTAGAAAAAAGATTGAACATGGAAATTAAAGCTAAATAGCTAAGGAATGAAACGTGTTTACTTGAATTTTAGTAGATGTAGCAGTTTGGCGGTATTTTTGTATCAAAAATGAAGTAACAAAATATTAAGATGCAAAAAAGCAGTGTCTTCACATTTTTATGAATTTCTCGAATACTACAAATGCTAGAAAAAAGATTGAACATGGAAATTAAAGCTAAATAGTTAAGGATTAAAATATGATTAATCAAATTTTATTAGATCTAGTAGTTTGACGGTAATTTTGTATCAATAATGAAGTAACAAAATATTAAGACGCAAAAAAGCAGTGTCTTTACATTTTTACGAATTTCTCGAATACTATAAATGTTAGAAACAATATTTAACATGGAAATTAAAGCTAAATAGTTAAGGAATGAAACGTGTTTAATTGAACTTTAGTAGATTTAGTAGTTTGGCGGTAATTTTGTAGCAAATATGAAGTAACAAAATATTAAGATGCTAGAAAGCAGTGTCTTCACATTTCTATGAATTTCTCGAATAGTACAAATGGTAGAAAAAATATTGAATATAGTAATTAAAGCTAAATAGTTAGGGAATAAAACGTGTTTAATTGAACTTTAGTAGATTTAGTAGTTTGGCGGTAATTTTGTAGCAAATATGAAGTAACAAAATATTAAGATGCAAGAAAACAGAGTCTTCACATTTTTAGATATTTCTCTAATACTACAAATGCTAGAAAAAAGAATTGAATATGGAAATTAAAACCAAATAATTAAGGATTAAAACGTGTTTAATCAAATTTTAGTAGATCTAGTAGTTTGGCGGTAATTTTGTATCAAAAATGAAGTAACAAAATATCAAGGTGCAAGAAAACAGTGTCTTCACTTTTTTATGAATTTCTCGAATACTACAAATGCTAGAAAAAAGATTGAACATGGAAATTAAAGCTAAATAGTTAAGGATTAAAACGTGTTTAATCAAATTTAAGTAGATCTAGTAGTTTGCGGGTAATTTTGTAGCACAAATGAAGTAACAAAATATTAAGATACATTGATAACAAACACATGGAAATCACGAAGTATTCAAATAGAAATTATCAAAAATTCAATTGGAAATTTAGTAAAATGTTTAGAAGTCTTTGTAAATTACATAAATTTAATGTATTGAAAACATACATTCAAATTAAGAAATATTCAATTGAAATTATCAAAAAATTCAATTTGAAATTAAGTAAAGAAAAATGTCTACATAAATTTTCTTAAATTCCTCGAAGAATTGAATGTAGTCGATGTAATATTTAGTAGTTATTTGAAAATACAAAAGAAGAAATGTTAATCTGCCGTTTGGCTAAGAAAACCCTGCGGCTAAAGAGATATGATTTAATATTTTCGAATGTGTATTTCTATCTGTGTGAGTGTGTAAAGGTTGGATGGATTTTTGGAATTGGCAAGACGGTTTCGAGGCGAAAGCGGATCCGCCGGATATTACCGCTGCTACATTTTACATGACCATTTTATATTATTTGCAACGCATTCGCCGGAATATTAAAGGTATCTTCTGCTGCTGCGAGAAGAGTCCCTTCGCATCTCTCGCACTCTCACTAACTCTGGGCGAATATAGCCAGTGTATGAAAATTGAATCCCGGGATTCAATTTGGTTGTTGCTTACATAAGAGACTTTTCTGATTTGGCCCCTTCGGTTCCACGGCAGTTGAAGAGAGAAAGAAAAAAAAATGTAGATGGAGGTTGAGGATGAGGATGATACAACCTCAGCCCTTCGCATTTCGATTGATTTAGAATTCGGGCGTATGGTCGGGACGAGCGAATTTAAAATGGAATAAGGGAGGAGAACTAAAAGAGAAAAAAATGGTCTTTCTTTCTTTATTTCTTGGTGAGCGCGGAGCGAAAGGAGAATTATATTTTATGTGGCGAACAATTTAAAGTTTTAAACGTGTTGATGAAAGCCGCCGCTACGTGCGACTTTTTCACTTCCTCTGCGAAGATGTTAGGAATTGGAGGGGTGGTGGTAGAAGGCGGTGGTGGTTTCGTCTTTGGGGTCGCAATCGAATGAAACCAATGGCGAAACTTTGCCGCCGATCTGGACGTGATCTAGGAACTTTGACCAAATCGCTCCCCAAGTCCAACGCAAGAACGTGTCTCTCTCTCACACTATTTCTGTGTGTTTATATATATATATGTGTGTGTGTTTCTTTGAAGCATCCCCCTGTGAGATCAGGGGTGGCGGCGGTGGAGAGAGTCGAGGCAGTTTAAAAGTATCAAGCAGGCGGAGCAAATGGTCCGAAACGCTTTTAATTTTATTAAAACGGCCCACAGAAGGGCAACAAGGACAATTATATACAATTTGAATGCAAAACGCAGTCGGCCCTGCGGATGAAGAGGAGGAATAATAATAATAGTAACAAACGACGACGAAACGAAGTTAAAGAGAGAGGGAGAAAGAGGAGAGGAAAACAAACGCGAAACAAAGGCTGATGCTATTAAGTTTAACAAACACGATAACCCCTAGTGGTCATTGAAATAATAATAATAATAATAACAGTAACAGTAAAGGTGGGACGAAATATGGTTAAAGTTATTAGAAATTATATCATGTGTACGGTTAGGCGAACGTTTTGTACGTTGTAGTGGATGGTTCTTTGGGATGTAAAGAAGAAGTCCGAGGAAGAGAAAGGACTAAGTGAGGCACGTCTACGATCCTGATATAAAAGGGATCATTCGATTCGATTACTGAGAAATCCATGTGAGATGTCTTCATATTTTACTGATTTTCTTACAAACTATAAAAGATGTAATAGATCCAAAAGATGCAAATGAAAGTCCAACAATTGGGGAATACAACGTGTTTTGAAATATTTCTGTAGTTTCAACTATTTGCTTGTAATTCGCGCTCAACAATGAAGTAATCTCGTAATTCAAAAATAAAAAATTACCAAAAATTCAATTGCTAATTGAGGAAAGTGTTTATATTTTTTGTAAAAATCACTGGAATCTACGATCCGAATATAAAAGTGATCATTCTATTCGATTACTGATAAATCCATGTGAGACATCAAAATCGGATGTCTTCATATTTTACTGATTTTCTTACAAACTATAAAAGATGTAATAGATCCAAAAGATGCAAATGAAAGTCCAACATTTGGGGAATACAACGTATTTTGAAATATTTCTGTAGTTTCAACTATTTGCTTGTAATTCGCGCTCAACAATGAAGGAATCTCGTAACTCAAAAATAAATACATTAAAAAAATGCAATTGGAAATTCCAAAAATTCAATTGTGAATTGAGGAAAGTGTTTATATTTTTTGTAAAAATCACTGGAATCCGGATATAAAAGGGATCATTTGATTCGATTACTGACAAATCCATGTGATGTCTTCATATTTTACTGATTTTCTTAGAAACTATAAAAGATGTAATAGATCTAAAAGATGTCAATGAAAGTCCAAAATTTGGGGAATACAACGTATTTTGAAATATTTCTGTATTTTCAACTATTTGCTTGTAATTCGCGCTCAACAATGAAGTAATCTCGTAACTCAAAAATAAATACATTAAAAAAATGCAATTGGAAATTACCAAAAATTCAATTGCAAATTGAGTAAAGTGTTTATATTTTTTGTAAAAATCACTGGAATCTACGATCCGAATATAAAAGGGATCATTCGATTCGATTACTGAGAAATCCATGTGAGATGTCTTCATATTTTACTGATTTTCTTAGAAACTATAAAAGATGTAATATATCCAAAAGATGCAAATGAAAGTCCGATATTTGGGGAATATAACGTATTTTGAAATATTTCTGTAGTTTCAACTATTTGTTTGTAATTCGCGTTCAAGAATGAAGTAATCTCGTAACTCAAAATTAAATACATTAAAAAAATGCAATTGGAAATTAGCAAAAATTCAATTGCGAATTGAGGAAAGTGTTTATATTTTTTGTAAAAATCACTGGAATCTACGATCCGAATATAAAAGGGAACATTCGATTTGATTACTGAGAAATCCATGTGAGATGTCTTCATATTTTACTGATTTTCTTAGAAACTATAAAAGATGTAATATATCCAAAAGATGCAAATGAAAGTCCGATATTTGGGGAATATAACGTATTTTGAAATATTTCTGTAGTTTCAACTATTTGTTTGTAATTCGCGCTCAAGAATGAAGTAATCTTGTAACTCAAAAATTAAATACATTAAAAAAATGCAATTGGAAATTACCAAAAAATCAATTGCGAATTGAGGAAAGTGTTTATATTCTTTGTAAAAATTACTGGAATCTACAATTTTGATTGGATGAAAAATAGAAAATACAAACAGTAGAAAGTTCAAATTAAGTACAAAATAGAGACAAAACTTTTATA
Organism: Nicrophorus vespilloides; assembly: GCF_001412225.1. Classification (NCBI taxonomy): domain Eukaryota; kingdom Metazoa; phylum Arthropoda; class Insecta; order Coleoptera; family Silphidae; genus Nicrophorus; species Nicrophorus vespilloides. The sequence goes on from NW_017096658.1 coordinate 13,891, forward strand.
TGTTTCCTTATAAATGTGTATGAATATGATAAAAGCAAATTACTATATATATTTTTTTGTATCTAATTCAATGAAACATTTATGGAATGAGATAAAATGAATGTTAAATAGTGAACGTATAAAGGCTAGACGTGCTTTAAACTAATATCGGTTTGTTTCGTTTATATCATATAATTTTTTTTTCTGTGCGCTCGCTCGATGTACAAATTTCGCTTGAGTAGATGAGAGAGAAAAAGAGATGAAAGCTAAAAGGACCGGGGCGAATCCGGTTAATAATAAAATAAAGGAGCGGCGTTGAATGGTCGAGGAATAAAGATAAAAACCGGGTATGGATTTTTGAGTAATGTAATCACGAGTTGCGGGGGTGGATGTGAAGAAGGTGGAGGAATTGGAAGGAGGAGGAGGTTCGTCGAATCGATGTGATGGGTGAGAGAGAAAACAAAAAAAAAATAGAGAAAGAATAAAAGAGAGGAAGGAGAAAATATCTTTACGCGATGCGGCGGATAGATAGTCGGATCTGGAATTGGGGAAGAAAGATGTGTTTCTCGCTCTCCCTCACGCTTTTACACTCTCGCTATCTCTATCCAACTTTCGCACTCTTCGGCTATCTTTGCAGAAAATATTAGGGCGAATGAGATCTATCTCGTGTGTGTTCTCTGGGTGGGAGAGGAGGGCTGAAAGCTGAAAGCGAACAAACCGCGTGCCGCCAAAGAAATAACATTCCACCATTTTTCAAGAGGGCCACTGAAACGCGCACCCTCCACCCCCTCAACGAAAGATCAAGATAGCTGCAGTTGTGTATGAGAGGGTGGTGGTGAGGATTTCCCAGGCGATGGAGGAATAGTCGGCATGATGATCATCGCCGTATCGCATGACGGACGCATCATAAATCCAAACACACACATTGCCAGAACGGAACGAAGAGAGATGTCCGATCTATGACAAGTGCGAAATGAGAACGCCTTGTATATATGTATACGTTCGAAAAAGCAGTGTTTTCACATTTCATTGATTTACTCGAAAACTATTATAGATTGAATGAATCCAATACATGCATATGAAAGCTGAATGTTTGGGGAATCCAGCAAGTATAGATACATTCCTGTGTTCTTATCCATATTGCTGTAATACGCGTTCCTTTTATGAAATGGAAGGGGGTTGGGGTTTGTAAAAGCGTGATGTTGGTGGCCTAATTAAAATTGTAATTGCTTAATACAGTTTAAAACTGTTTATATTTAATTAAATGATGCTAATAACAGGAGTAGAGATACAAGTGAAGATTGTATAAAATCGCATTTAACAATGTGGGAATTAGCGGCGAAGATGGGACTGACTGAAAGCGCGACGTTTAATAATGAATTATTCTTGGTGAGGGTGGCTGTGGATTTGGGGATGGATGGGTTGCGGCTCGTTCGTTTCCGGGGGTTCCGGAAAAGCGCAGTAATTGGAAATGGCACTTAAAGGAAACAATATCTATAATGGAAACACAATTCCCCATTTGATGCACTTCGGCCCCATTCAAACCGTCTGAGCGCGAAGAAGTGTATTTACTTTTCCAATAAGCGTCGAAGAGAGAATGCGGCATGAAATGGATGAAGAAACGCAAACTCGGTCGCGTTTCCATTATAGAAACACAAAATGGGAAAACGAATGCGCATTTTTAATTGCACATTCACCAACCCTATGTGTGTGTGTTTAATTAACTTAAATGATCAAGCGAATAAAATCAATTAGATTTGATCATAATTTGTTACTTTATTACAATAGGAAAAGTTAATCGATTGAATTAAGTTCATAAAATTACAGAGAAATCATAACATTTCTACTTGCTCATAATAAATAACGTGTACA
>NW_017096658.1:15766-17918 GCF_001412225.1 Nicrophorus vespilloides
CATTGATTTACTCGAAAACTATTATAGATAGAGTGAATACAAATATGCGTATGAAAGCTGAATGTTGATTTTTTTTGATAAGCATGTTACTTGATTATGAATTTTCTGTTAATTAAATTTAATTAACTCGGCGACTAATAGCAAAATCTTAACCATTTGGCCCTACCCACGTGCCAGTGGTCACAGGTTCAAATCCTGGTCAAGCCAGGCCCTTTGTGAGCCCTCTCGGTATTTGCAGCAATAGGGCCATTGTTCATCACAAAAGGATAGTGAAATGATTTAGGTTCAGCATATGAACATTCAGACAAGTCGATGGACAATGACAGTGTTAAGGATAGCAGCAGATTCACAGTGAAAGGAAATAGTGGAATAGTGGATTTTTTTATTTGAAAGATTGTTTTTTTCTCTAAATTATTCAACATTATTTAACCAGAAATTTTAAATTTTCAAATTATGAACAATATATGAATATGAACCTATATTTATCCACTTTAAAAGATATTTTAAGTTAAACTTTGTCATTTACAAACTCTGAGAAAATAATTGGAATAAAACGTATTTTCCAAACTTTGCAATTACGTCAGATCGACAACGCAATATCCTGCAGCCAACAAAACGGTCGAGGATCACGAAAAATTTGCACCTGCTCCAAATATATATTTTTTTAAAAGTTACATAACTTTGCATAATTTCGTTATAATTTCGGCGAAATTCTTCAAATTTCATTCCGACTCGTTTCCGGTCGATCGCGCAATCCATCATCCTGCAAGCAAAATAAAATTTATTCGTTTTTTTTTTTTGCCATTATAAATGTATTCGGTTGCGCAAACGAAGAGCGTGTCCTTTTTATTCTTTCTTTCTTTCGATGAATATATAGATCGTCCCGCCCGTGTGCCGCAAAGAAATTGTTCAACTTTTACTTTTTACGCTCGTAACTCGACACACTGCTGCTGCACGATTCTCTGACCGTGACACACTTTTCGTATGTGTTCTGTGTGTATGACATAATTGAACGCACTTCGAATAAACGCGTATCGAAATCGAGAACGAAATTTCGTTTTTTTCTTTTACTTCTCCTTCTTCGATGCAATCATTGTCTTCAATTTCATTTTGAAAGAACAACGAGAAATTGATCGCTTTTTTCAATATAAATTTAGTTGCATTTATTTATATCAAATTTACTACTATTTCAGATAAAATTACATTTTATGCTCATCCGTTTTGAAAATGTATCGTATTTCATGTATACATTTTGGTTTCACTAATTTTTGTTTTTGTTTTAAATAAATCCAATTGGAAATAACAATATTAAATGAATGCAATAACAAAATGTATCGGTTTTTTGCAATTTGATGCGACGATAAAATTGAAGTATTTAACAACCACAAAATATAGAATAAAAACGTATTTATTGCGTTGATAATGTTCGCATTTATTTTTCACATTTTAATGGGAACTTTTAGTTATAATCGGAGTTATTATATGGTTGTTAGCGATGAGAATCTCTGCGAAATTACGTGTTTATTACCAACAAAATTTGCATAAGGCTAATGTTATGTGCAGGAGCAACAAAATAATCGTTGTATTTTACTACCAAAGTTAACGGGTCTTGTTAGAAGACTCCCTTTTGAAAAGGTGATTTTCTTTTTCATTATTTCTAATTAATGGAACATGGAAAAGGTCCGAAAAGCTTCATTAAATTTAATATAAAGTGTGAGGAATTTCTTTTGTGTGTTTTGTTTGTCCGAATTGCAATTAAAATTGATTAAATTTACATTCGAACGGATACGGCAGCCGAAGTGGTAATAAGTTCATTTCGCAGCCCCGGAGCATCGTTTATCTCTGATTCATCTCCGCTTTGCAGCAGCAAATGTCGGTGCTTGGAATTGAAACGAATTTTCAATTGGAAACTTTCATTAAACATTCTTATAATTACAGCATTCTGTAAATTCTGAAAATTGTGTAAAATTGAGCACAAAAAATTGGATTGTAACGGGATTTAGCGTAAAGTTGCAATGAATTTTAATGCGTTGTGAAAATAATGGCGATTAAATGTGAAAACTGCAAATATTCTGAACTAAAATTTTGCGAAATAGTAGGAAAGTTAGCGAAATTGAATGCGCATTGTCTAAACTTCGGTGCGTATTCAATT
>NW_017096658.1:17924-20929 GCF_001412225.1 Nicrophorus vespilloides
TAATCTATGAACGTTGCTTAATTTTATATAATTAGTAAATTTTATAAATTTAAGGTGAATTTTTTAATTTTCATCCAAGCAGTAATATTTAAGTACGTTGCTTAACTTTCAATTATCTGCAAATATTATGTTTAAACATTGTCTAAACTTCGGTGCGTATTCAATTTAGGACAAAATTACTTCTTGTACTTTTACAGCGATTTCGTTGCAATTAGTAAACTTTATAAATAACAAATAAATTACAATTCAAGATCAGTTTTGTTTATTCAAAATTCAGTTTCCATCCAACTAGAATAATCTATGAACGTTGCTTAATTTTATATAATTAGTAAATTTTATAAATTTAAGGTGAATTTTTTAATTTTCATCCAAGCAGAAATATTTAAGTATGTTGCTTAACTTTAAATTATTTGCAAATATTAATTTTCAATTAATTTCAATATTATTATATATAAAAGAATAATTGTTTTATGAATTTATTTCTGGTATTTCATAATTATTTAATTGTAACTATATTTACCAAAACTGTGTTATTAATGGTCAATTCATAATTAATATGTTGAAACTGTTAATTAACACTTTAATAATTAATTTGTCGAGCGGTTTTGCTAATTATCTGCAGTTTCGATTGTAATTTTAAAATTTCAAGTTTATAGGTTAATTTTTTGTTTTTAGTTGATGTTTAAGAAGAAACAACGTGATTTTGTTTAAAAAAAAATAGTAACTTTAATAGGTATAAAATTATAGGTATAAAAAAAATAAGTATGTTTTATATACAATAGATGGAGTTGGGTTTTGATGTTGATTTTTGCAGTCTCTTAGTGGTGGTAGTATTGAGCTGGGGCGGCGTAAGCTACCGGCGCAGCTACTTTAGCTACCAAAGGTACTCGGTGGACGACAGCGTTGAAGCCGTGGATTGGATCGGCGGTGTATTCAACTATCCTCTTGAAACCGTCAGCATCGATGAGAGAGTAGCTACCTTGGACGACATCTCCGTCGCGTGTCTCCTGCTGCTGCTTGTTGTCACCGGTCAAATGATCGTTGACTCCATAACCGAACTGGTATTGTGGATGAGGATCGTATTGCTCAGCTACTTTAGTTACCAGAGGGCTCGAATAAGCTACTTGAGCTGGATAAGCCAATGGGGCGGCGGCAGCGTACGGCGAAGCGATGATTCCTGCATTGGCGACGGCCAAAAGGGCGGTGAAAGCTACGAACTGGAGAATCTTGATAGTGAAATCATTTCTTGAATAGTTTAACAAAAATCAACCTACCTTGAATGCCATTTCGATGTTGTTCTGTTTGTCGTCGTTGTTGACTGTGCCTTTCCAGCGCACACCTCGACATTTATATACGCAATTTTTTTTACGTGCGCCCAAAGAAAATGTCGCAATGTTGCTCTGCTCCCCCTCTAGTTTTTCAGCGACACGTTTGAAAACGGGCTTCATTTTTGTTGTTGTTTCACATCCATTCGCTTGTCATTTTCCTTGTCCACCTCCAAGATTGACATTTTTTTTTTAAACAAAACAACAAAAATGTATGCACTTTTCAACGCAGACAAACAAAACTAAAAGTCGCCGTAAAGATCAAAGCGTCCTGTTTTTGATCCTCGATTAACTAATAACTAGTTTTTGCGTTACGTGCGAAATGCCAAAGACATTTAATCTGGATTACTACACGATCGAGTTCACGAATCCTGTTTGTTGCCAGGTCTCGTTTATTTCTCTTTTGGTGTAATTTTTAAAAGTCACAATTAATAAATCTAAATATCACGACTAGTCAGTCTACACTGCATATGTTATATTTTCGTGCACAGCCTACGCGTTATGTTTTCAACGAAATCAATTTACAAGTACGAAATGTATGTCAGAAAAATATTTTCTTTATTTATTATTCACAAACTGAAATATAAATCTAAACTAAGTTTTCACTTAATTTACTTACTAATATTATAAGATTAAAAGTCATTTTTTTATGTTTTATTCGAATTACTGCATTCGTTCTAATAAAGCTAACCTTTTATATCAATTTTACTGCGTGCGTTTATTGCAATTTAGCGAGGTTTATGGTCTCTTCCTGCACACGAAATACTTCAACATACTAAATTTATTTGGATTTTGGCCAGACAAAGCAAATTTTAAGTTTACATTTTCTAAATTATCTCATTTTAAAATATTGGAATATATAAATTTTCGGTGGCAATCGCAAACCCGACAACCGAAATAATTTCTATCGAAATCCCGACTGTATCGAAATCCCGACTATATCAAAGTCTCGGTAACCATAATCCCGACTATATCGAAAATGTGATTTTGGTACAGTTGGAATTTTGATATAGTCGGGATTATGTTTGTCGAGATTATGGTTGTCGAGACGAGATTATGGTTGTCGAGATTCTGATACAGTCGGGATTATGGATGTCGAGATTTCGAACGTTTGAAACCGGTCTATATCAAAATCTCGACTATATCAAAGTCTCGGTAACTATAATCCCGACTATATCGAAAATGTGATTTTGATACAGTTGGAATTTTGATATAGTCGGGATTATGTTTGTCGAGATTATGGTTGTCGAGATTATGTGTCGAGATTCTGATACAGTCGGGATTATGGATGTCGAGATTTCGAACGTTCGAAACCGGACTATATCAAAATCCCGACTATATCAAAGTCCCGGTAACCATAATCCAGACTATATCAAAAATGTGATTTTGTACAGTTGGAATTTGATATAGTCGGGATTATGTTTGTCGAGATTATGGTTGTCGAGATTCTGATACAGTCGGGATTATGGATGTCGAGATTTCGAACGTTTGAAACCGGACTATATCAAAATCCCGACTATATCAAAGTCCCGGTAACCATAATCCAGACTATATCAAAAATGTGATTTTGATACAGTTGGAATTTTGATATAGTCGGGATTATGTTTGTCGAGATTAAGGTTGTCGAAATTCGATACAGTCGGATTTGTAATATAGTCGGGATTATGGTTGTCGAGTTTT
>NW_017096658.1:20954-24898 GCF_001412225.1 Nicrophorus vespilloides
TTCTGATACAGTCGGGATTATGGATGTCGAGATTTCGAACGTTCGAAACCGGACTATATCAAAATCCCGACTATATCAAAGTCCCGGNAACTAATATTATAATAAGTTATTAATAATAAAATGTATTGTAAAAATTTTCGATATAGTCGGGATTTTGATATAGTCGGGATTATGTTTGTCCGGTAACCATAATCCAGACTATATCGAAAATGTGATTTTGATACAGTTGGAATTTTGATATAGTCGGGATTATGTTTGTCGAGATTATGGTTGTCGAGATTATGGTTGTCGAGATTCTGATACAGTCGAGATTATGGTTGTCGAGATTCTGATACAGTCGGGATTATGGATGTCGAGATTTCGAACGTTCGAAACCGGACTATATCAAAATCCCGACTATATCAAAGTCTCGGTAACCATAATCCCGACTATATCAGAAAATGTGATTTTGATACAGTTGGAATTTTGATATAGTCGGATGTATTATGGTTGTCGAGATTCTGATACAGTCGGGATTATGGTTGTCGAGATTTGATACAGTCGGGATTATGGATGTCGAGATTTCGAACGTTCGAAACCGGACTATATCAAAATCCCGACTTATCAAATCCGCTATATAACCCGGTAACCATAATCCAGACTATATCGAAAATGTGATTTTGATACAGTTGGAATTTTGATATAGTCGGGATTATGTTTGTCAAGATTATGGTTGTCGAGATTCTGATACAGTCGGGATTATGGATGTCGAGATTTGGAACGTTTGAAACCGGACTATATCAAAATCCCGACTATATCAAAGTCCCGGTAACCATAATCCCGACTATATCGAAAATGTGATTTTGATACAGTTGGAATTTTGATATAGTCGGGATTATGTTTGTCGAGATTATGGTTGTCGAGATTCTGATACAGTCGGGATTATGGATGTCGAGATTTGATCGATTACGTTTGAAACCGGTCTATATCAAAATCTCGACTATATCAAAGTCTCGGTTACTATAATCCCGACTATATCGAAAATGTGATTTTGATACACTTGGAATTTTGATATAGTCGGGATTATGACTATATCAAAATCCCGACTATATCAAAGCGAACGTTTGAAACCGGTCTATATCAAAATCTCGACTATATCAAAGTCTCGGTTACTATAATCCCGACTATATCGAAAATGTGATTTTGATACACTTGGAATTTTGATATAGTCGGGATTATGACTATATCAAAATCCCGACTATATCAAAGTCCCGGTAACCATAATCCCGACTATATCGAAAATGTGATTTTGATACAGTTGGAATTTAGATATAGTCGGGATTATGTTTATCGGGATTATGGTTGTCGAGATTCCGATACAATCGAGATTATGGTTGTCGAGATTCTGATACAGTCGGGATTATGTATGTCGAGATTTCGAACGTTCGAAATCGGACTATATCAAAATCCCGACTATATCAAAGTCCCGGTAACCATAATCCCGACTATATCGAAGATGTGATTTTGATACACTTGGTATTTCGATTTAGTCGGTATTATGTTTGTCGGGATTATGGTTGTCGATATTCTGATACAGTCGGGATTATGGATGTCGAGATTTGTATATAGTCGGGATTTCTAACGTCGGGATTTCGATATACGATATTTCGGTTATCGGCCTGCAATATAGACCTTTAAATTTATGTAAAAGAAGTTTATGCAAAATTACAAAAAAAAATATCGTTCTTATTAAAAAAATTCTTGCAGCGAAAATGAACTTCGGAATGAACATCTCTTGAGTGTTTCTGCGGCCTGGATAGTTTAGGAACTGCGTTCAATTTACGTGGGAGCTCAATTAATTTCTGCGAAATTTAATCAAAATATTAGAACTTGCTTTGTAGCCGCCCGCGTCTGATGCACCGGGGGAGGAATAGGGTTTCGCTCGTTGTTTGCGCTTCTTCTCGAAAGGAAAAAGATGTTCGTATCTTTGGAACATGACCGCAAATAAATCGTGGAAACCGCAGCATCCTTCCTCTCAATGCGAACTTCGTGCTTTGCAGCACACTCTGCATATTAATATCGGCTTTGCGGTGTAAAATATCGCTTTATTTCTGACAAATATTTCAATTTTTATTTGGAAAATTAATAAATTTCAAATGGAATTGTCAAAGAAGAAATAAATCTAAAATTTTGATTGAAAAATAATATGAAAAATTACTAATTCTTAGTTATTAATTAATGATTGTTATATCCGAAGATGCGCAATTTAATACTCTTTCCTGTGTAATCAAAAAAAATTGTTAAAAGTTTTATAGTTTTTGAGTTATTGGGAAAAACATAAAAAAAATATAAGAATTATAAAAATTGTTAAAATTCAATCATTATTTAACTATTAATACTATTAATCTAATCCAAAAAGTTTTATACTTTATGAGTTATTAGGAAAAAAAATACTACATTTACTAATCTCTGTTATATGAAAAGATGCGAAATAAAAGATTTTTTCTGATGTAATCATAAAATATAAAATATAATAGTTTTAGATAAATTTTAAAATTTTTAAGATAAAAATTTTTATGTTACATATAATTTCATAATTTGTCTTCAATGTCTTCAACTAACGTTGTAGATCCTTTTTAAAGTTTGTTTTTAATTTTTACTACCGTTTGAAGATTCCCGAAGAAATAGAAAGTTAACGACGTGCGCGCGTGTTTCGTAAAAGCAAAACAACGAATGGACGATTTCCACACGTAACAAAAACAACAAGCAACGTTTTGTTACACTTTTGTTTTTGCGTCGTCGCGTTATGTCATCCAACGCCTCCTCTTTCCTTTTTTCATTATCGGATCGATGATTTTGCTTCCCGGGAATTCTCATTTCGAAGACCGAAATTTGCACAACTTTAAATAAATTTATAATTTGTGCAAATTCGTTGTTCGTTTCATATATATACACACTTATATTTATGTACACTTGATAAATAACGAAACGTGCACCTTCGAAAACAACCCCTTTTTGGGACAAGGGTGAAAAGTGAATTAATTAAATGGAATTATAACTCCGACGTCGAAACTTTTCGTTTAGCCCGATAAGTGCGCAACTTTACAACACTGTTCGCCAACCCCCCCCCCTCATTCCTTAAAGCCTGTTTTCCTGCTGCACGCAAATTAAGGAAACTCTACTCCTTCCATCTCATCTTTGCAGGCGGTGAATCTGCACCCTTTCAACGTTAACTGAAATTATTTTGGAACTTCTCAAATACACCGAAAGTCAATTTACAACCAGCGCCTACATAATAACTCTAATTAAATTGATAGCAAAGAAGACTGGATGTAAATAATGGTGTTGTCCTCTTCAACGACATCAATGTGACACTAACAAATTCAATTCGATCTTTAATTATTTTCTCTCTCGAATTTCACTACAGCAGTAACAACAATTTAACTTTTGCTGCTTTGCTTTAACTTTCAGTGTTTCAGATAACATTTTTGATGGTTATACATGAAAACACATTAAAACTTTGTTTACGTCGGATATTAATGCTTTATTATTATTATAATGAGTAAAGTTTTACATTATTTAGTTTATAAATTTACTAAGTAAATTTTACATTGAAAAAAAAAAACTTTTTCTAAATATTTTTATTGTTTTATTAAAGTATGTAAATATACTAATGAAAACTAATTTGATATAGTCGAGATTATGTTTGTCGAGATTCTGATACAGTCGGGATTATGGATGTCGAGATTTCGAACGTTCGAAACCGGACTATATCAAAATCCCGACTATATCAAAGTTCCGGTAACCATAATCCCGACTATATAGAAAATGTGATTTTGATACAGTTGGAATTTTGATATAGTCGGGATTATGTTTATCGGGATTCTGATACAGTCGGGATTATGGATGTCGAGATTTCGAACGTTCGAAACCGGACTATATCAAAATCCCGACTATATCAAAGT
>NW_017096658.1:24916-32281 GCF_001412225.1 Nicrophorus vespilloides
TTTTGATACAGTTGGAATTTTGATATAGTCGGGATTATGTTTATCGGGATTATGGTTGTCGAGATTCCGATACATTCGGGATTATTGATGTCGAGATTTTGAACTTCGGGATTTCGATAAAGTCGGGATTTTGATATAGTCGGGATTTCGGTTGTCGGGCTTGCGATATAGACTCTTAAATTTATGTAAAAGAAGTTTATAATGAGTTATTATTATAATGAGTAAAGTTTTACATTATTTAGTTTATAAATATACTAAGTAAATTTTACATTGAAAAAAAAAACTTTTGCTAAATATTTTTAATGTCTTATTAAAGTATGTAAATATACTATTGAAAACACATTTTAATTTCAGTTAATTTTTTTTATTAGTTTATACCCTTACAAGTGAATAATTCTGTAACAAATTCTTGAAAGTAAAGTTCACAGACATAAACTGCATATTTTACATGGTGATAAAGTTTCTCCCCTTTTTTTACGAGTTTTTATCATGTGTTTTATTTTAAATGAAGTCGTTTAGTTATAAAATTGTTTGTTTGTTCATTTTTAAACGTTATAATTATGTTAATGAATTCAAAAATCGATCAATTCATTAAAATTTCGAGAGGTCAATGAAACCCGACGAAAAAAATCACGAATTCATTGAATGAACAACAAATTAATTTGCAAGCTGAAATGCACATTCGAGTTGTCGCATTTTCATAATATTATTATTAAGTTCTAATTGAATTACTCAATCAGTCGGATCAGTTGTTGAGTTATTAAGACTTCGCAATTCAAAATTATAATATTTATCATTTTACCCTTCTATGCTCACCCTTATTTTTAACATTTTTTTTTTGCTTGCTCGCTTCGAATGAGTGCGCGTAATTTGCGAATGTTCGCGTTTCAATAACAATCTGCGATGCGAGCAGGTTTTCATCATCATCATCGCGTAAGCCTTGTTCATTCGGATGATTACACGCGAATTACATTCCTCCATCCAGCGTAGGGAAAATACGTGCAGAGTGGCTGCAATCCCACTTCATCTGCTGCATGCTTTTTTTCTTTATTAATTTTTGGAAAATTATTTCCATCCCCCCCTTGCAAACTGAAGAGATAAAACGATCTCTGTTTCAATGTAAACTACGTGTTTACGGAAACGTGGTGAGTTGCTTTATTTTTTTTTTGTAAATTTCGTGATTTTCGTAATGCCTAATGTTTATTGTCGTCGTACGATCTCGAACTTACTCTTGCGCAGATATGGTTGGAGAATTATCAGACTTAATTGCCCATTAAACTTGTTTCCGGCTTATCGCGCGTATCTTAAGAGTGTTATAAACGGGGCCGTAAAGTGGGACGATTGCAGATTTCTACGAGAATTTAGGGCGTGGGTCTTTTTTTTTTGTTGTCGTTCTCAAGGGTTTATTTGCGTAATAAATATGGATGAATGGTGGTTATGGAGATTTGGTTGTACTTGACTGTGGGTGATGTAAACTAATTTAGTTATTGGAGCTGAAAACTGAAAGCTTAGACGGCCTTTCAGGACTCGCTTCGCTCGCCCATCAAAAACCATTTTTGACGACATGAACAATTGTATAAAAAAATATAACTGTTATATAACTCGACCAACAATAGTATGATTAATCTCAGATTTTCAAGCTATAACATGTACTTATTGCCAGATTTGTAACTTTTACCATTTTCTTGTAATTTTCAAAAAAAAATTCAAATAGAAATGTATTTGTTCAATTTCAATTTTAAAATTTTTATTTACATATTTGTACTACAATGTGATATTAAATGTAGGCTATGGGCTTTAGCCTCTTTCAGCCTTCTGTTATAAGGTTTAACAAAAAAAAATTTGTGGATATTATAATATAGATAGAAATAACTTAATAGTTTTTGATTTGATGAAATTCTGATTACCAACAATTTTGTATACTAACTAAAAACCTAATCTCAATTTGAAAGCCATTGTATTATGATGATTAATCCTGGGTTTTTATTGCACCGATTTTTATAATCGGAAAGTTACGAAACATCGGGTGTGCCTTGCCTGAATAGCGCCAAAGTTCGGGCAATGACTCTTATTCAAATCTCAAATGAGAAGAATGAACAGAAAGAAAAACATCTTACACAATTCACCTTTCCCACCTTTTTACATACATTATAAAATATCCATTTACAATTAGGAAACATTCAGATCCGAGTTTTTGCTTTGCATCTAGAGATTGAAACTGCGCTTTAACAAAGTGATGATGATGATTAATTGCTACCATCATTTTATTTTTTTTCTATATTGAAATTAAGATGAAGAAGGACTATTTATCTTGTTCCCTTTTCTTCTAGCCGGACAAATAAGAAGTTTCAAACTTGAGCGTTGAAACTAATTACGAAACGCTTTAATTGAAGTTTAATATTGGGTTTTAATGCGGGGTTTATATGCAAATTCGTTTCTTCTTGTGTTCCATCAGATGCCCTGCGACATTGTTTACTATTTTATCATTTTGAGTTCACAAAGTTTTTTTTTGCAACTTGTCACGTTTCTAATTAGTTTATGTTTTCTTTGTCTCTTCGTAATTAATGGAAAGTTGATTTGTAGTAATCAGGGATGTGTCGATGCAAAAACGAAACTGCTTTCAGGCAGAATCGATGCGATATTTCAGCTTTTCTCTCGTATTCGGCAATAATTAAACTGTCTGTTGTTGTGCTCTTTAACGAATGCACTAATTACACGTGCAATCTCTGAATACGTCTATAGAATACGTTTACAATTGGCACATGTGTAAGCCGTCAATAAGCCGCAGATACTGTCCATCATAATTACATTAATTAATGAAATATTTTTTGAACAAAATATATGAGAAATTCAGTTTAATTATTTCATTTTATTCATTTAAAACACAATTAATTAACACATTGACGACGGCAGACTTTTACACAAGATTTTAATTTTCATCTTGAATAAACTTAACACAATTAATTAACACATTGACGACGGCATGACCCACCGGTGGGTCATTAATTATAAATAATAGTTTTGTTGCTATGTACGCCACTGATTTTGACTGAGATAACCTCAAATATCTTAAGTCAATTACAAACTTCAAACGCCAATAATCAATTATTATTATTGCTTATTATAAAACCTATAGCACTTTTTCCTAGCAAGTATAAAATTGAATGAAAATTTCAATATTTTTCCCACAATTGTTATAAATTGCTTTAACACATTGACGACGGCATGACCCACCGGTGGGTCATTAATTATAAATAATAGTTTTGTTGCTACTGTACGCCACTGATTTTGACTGATAATGAACGACCTCGACGTTAATTATAGTATAAATAATAGTCGCTTTGTACGCCACTGATTTTGACTAAGTATAACCTCAAATATCTTACGTCAATTACAATTTAAACGCATTAATTTTCCTTATATCATTTTTTAATAATTCATTGAAGCAATTTAGAATAATACGTCAATTACAAACTTTAAAGGCTCAAATATTTCTTATCATATTTTTAATATATTTGAAGCAATTTATAACAATTGTGAAAAATGCAATACATTTCTTATACATATTTTAATAATTCTTGAAGCAATTTAGAATAATACGTGATATTGTGACATAATTTATGAATACTTTACAAAATAAATTGTGACATATATTTTAATAAATCTTGAAGCAATTTAGAACATACTTTCCAAATTAACTTGCAAAACATATTTGAAATTTTCATTCAATGCTACTTGCCGCTTCTCAACTCCCAAGTAAGCAAAATTCAACTTGCTACTTTGCAATTCTCAGCTCCTAAGTAATCGAAACGCAAAGGCATTGAAAATACAATATGATTATCATAAGCAGATATATAAAACATTGCTAATTTATTCAAATACAATACAAACTTAGAGCACAAGATGATATATTCGACTTGAATAGAAATTGCAATGCTCAATTATTATTATTGCTTATTATAAAACCTATAGCACTTTTTCCGCGTTTCAATAAAATTCGAACCCTGTTGAGTATATCTATTGAATATTACAAAAATAAAATAGGATCATTCAATAATAGAAATGTTTATTTATTTTTACGAACATCTTCAAAACATTTGATACACAGTGTCGGTTGATCATAACACTGTGCGCAATATGTAACAACTTTATGAAAATTTCAATATTTTTCCCACAATTGTTATAAATTGCTTCAATATCATTAAAAAAATGTATAAGGAAAATTTAAACGTATAAAGGTTATAATTTACGTAAGATATTTGACGTTTCCCTCAGTCCATAGGCGTCCACGAAATTTTTTTTGGGGGCAGTCAACCCGAAAAGCGCCTAATAATGACAACTGTCAAAATTGTAATTTCAGCGTTGCCACAACATCTGCGGATAGTTAACAACTAAAGTATGTTTGATCCCGCATAGTGTGTCAGCGTGCACTTCATGTTTATTTAGATTAAAGATGATAAAATTTCAAAGAAAACAGCTGCATTTCGCACGGCATCGAAATCGAAACTCCTTGCAGCGGAAACGCTCTAATCGCATTTCCGTCGCCGCCTCTAAATTAATTTCGAAAACGAGCACTTAATCGAATTACCATTAGATAAGTCCGAAGAAATAAACAAAAGAAAGAAGAACGTAGTTACTCGGGGTTACGATTGTTGAAGAACGTTTGACCCGTTTCCACCTTTTACACTAATCGTCACAGTAATTGCAAATCTCATTGTTTCACGGTTGTTAAATTACTTATATTTATTTATTGTTTGTCTCGTGTCGCGCGTTGTTTGCGTTCGGGTTGCGCAACAGATACGATACGATTGTACGGGAAACCGCAGCAGCAGTCGCGGTCAACAACGAATAACAAAACAATAGAAATATAACGAGGGTTGTTTGTTTCGTTTTAGTTCTGTTACAGCCACCCATCAAATGTATTCAAATTTTGATTCGTATTCATCTAGTGATTTATAATTTGCAAAAACCTTTGATTATAATTAAGTTTTATACGACGTAGTGATTTTTTTCTCGTGAGGTGGTAATAGTTGCTACCCATTAAGTTGGTAACGAAATCTCCAGTTGTTGTGATATGCTTAACGTAATTGAAGCAGTTGATAAAATCGAAACGCGACTGTGCTACGGCGATGATGATTATGATGATGATGATGATGATGGGAAAAACGGTGTAACAATTCGACTTTCATGAGGGGAGAGCCTTGCGCGGATCGATTTCACCGTGTAATGAGTATCATTATGGCTGAGACCACTTTTAGAGAGTTTACCGCAAAGACCGTTCAGCGCTTAAAGAACACCCGACACTCGCTGTCACTTTGCTAATCGTTGCGTAATTGATCCATCCAGTTACCTGCCATTCAGTTTAGTCATTTAAAGATTCCAATTAAACTTTAACAGACGATTCAAAATACTTTTGTATAAATTAATTAAGTAACTTTTTGTATGTATACAGCTGTTTTTTGCTTGACTCATAGGATTGGCATTTGAATTTAGTATTGAGTGTTGAACTGAAGTTAGAAATCAAAGAAGAAAAGTGATGTTTTGTCGATGATGTTGATGATGATGATTATGATTGTTGGCGCTGAAGAAGAGAAGATATTTCCATGTCTAAACCTGGCCTGGTGTGTCGGAGTTATGTGGGTCACAAAATACCGTCACACGCGGCGCTGCGAATGTGTCGGAGAGAGAGAGAGAGACGAAGCTACGGGCCGCAAGAACGGTATTTCCATGCGGCTAAGTGGGATGGAGAAAGTAACAGGACGTAAATATCACTTGTGGTAAAAACGCACACGGCGCATTCACACACCACCGCCTTTTTTTCTAGTTCTTCTCTTTTCCTCTCTATTACACATAAAATCTAGTAGGACGCATGGATGGATGAGAAAAATCGCGTAATCTGTGTTTACAAATATTTAAGTATTATGTCATGCGTAGTGTTGGTGCAAGTTTTACTTGCAAAAATTAATAGTTATCAAGTCACCGACTTTCACCTTGTACAACAGATGTTATTGTAACTATGACAACCTCAATTATATTAGTTTTCATTGCTCTCAATACAAATGAAATATCAAGATAATATTTTGTTGGAATTCAATTACATAAAGTATAGATATGTGTTTAAACGATTATTGAAATCAACTGATACAATAATAAGTGCGAATTTGTACACATCACATTGAGCAGATTGAAGAAGGGAGCAGAAACAGCATAATGAATAAAAGAAAGCCGAAACTCTCTCTCCGCGCGTCGTTTCTGCAGTTGGCGAACTATTTTATTCTTATTTACAGCTTCTCTTTTAATAATCGAGCGAAGAATTGAAAGAAAGAAAGAAAGAAAGAAGAAGAAAAAAACAAGTGTGATTTGAGTTCAACGGCCTTCTTCGGAATCTGTAATGTGAAGAGCTTTGATCCGGACGCGAATGTAGTCTTTCAACATGATATTTTATATGATGCATAATTTGAATTTCGAACGAATGCATTCACAATTTTTAGTAAACTCTGGAATTTGCTGCTGCTTGTTTATCGCGAGTGCTAATAATGTGCGCAATTAGCGGATTCTATTTCGGGGCGAAATTTGCAACAATACACTTATTTTTGTTCCTCGAGGTTCTTGACTAGGTCGTATTTAATGTAGCTTTAATACGAAATTATGTATGTTTTCTGCAAATCGAGATTATCTTCATACACGATCAATCAGACAATGCTTCTTATGCTACGGATAATTGTGTAGCTGTGTGAGGTGTAGCTTAATTGGTTAACTGTAAAGTTGGCTTAGGTCAGTGAGTGAGTGAGTGCGAGTGAGAGAGGAGTCGCGTTTGCCCACGTAATTAGCACGGCATTCCTCCGGATCGGAAGAAGACTGAGAGAGAGAGAGGAAACCCGAATATATTCATCTAGGTATAGGATTTCGCGCAGCTTCTTCCTCTTTCTTTCATTCTTCAGTTCCCACACGCACGCAACATTCCGGAGAGGAAGAAAAGCAACAAAAAGTACGGCCGAAAGAGAAGAAACGGTAACCGCGTTGCTGTTGGGCGGCGGCCCCCATGGCGGATCGATGAAAAGCAAAACTCGATTTCGATAACGGTACATCACTCGCTTTGTGGTGCGTGTGACGTAAGAAGAGGAATGGTAACCAAAGTGGAACAGCGCCAAGGGGAAAAGAACGTAATTGAAGAATGAAATGGAAGGAAAGGAAAGGAGAGCCGGTAGTCGGACATGCGAGAGAAGGACGACAACACACGGCGCACAAGGGAAATCATTATTATGTCCAATAATTATTGGCAAATCGTTATAGGATATTTTCATTAACTGCAGCAGCCGTTCCCCGGGGATCACCTCTAGCTCCTAATTCTGTATAAATTACACT
>NW_017096658.1:32296-62065 GCF_001412225.1 Nicrophorus vespilloides
TATAATCATCAATGGCTTTCTACTTCTCAAACACAACGTAATTGTACAGTCATGTATCTTTGGTTCGGTCATAGAATTTTATCCACAATCCGAAACGTGTTGCAACAGCGAGGAACAATCGAAATTTTCATCGTTTCACAGTGTAATTGTTTGTTGTTGCTGCTTCTTCTTTTTTTCTATATTTCGACCGTTTTCTTTTCTTTCCTTACCACGAAGCGACTAGATTCTAAAATGTGCACGTGCACTTTCTCTTTCTTCTCTCCGCTAAGCCTTGTTAGTAGCAACAAAGAACTAATAAATGGTCAAAAAACAGTACAGCTTTTAGAGAAATTCAACAAACGAAATATTTAGATACCTGCTATTCCTTTGTATATAAGTAAGATGTTTCAGAATATTACGAACACAACGAAACATTCTTATCTTACTGAACAATATATACATAATATTCGCATTACGCGTGACGCCATCTATCAACAATATTTTCGTATCCTTTTGGAAAATCAAAATATTTAAAACTACGCATTTTAGGTTAGCAAATTGGACACAATCAATCAAGAAAAGCTCATTTACAAATACAGTAATTTTTTTTCTGCGGTTGTCCGATGACAGTTGGCAGCGAAAGATAATGAGTCCAACTAAGTAGGCTGGAATCGTAACAGTTTGTCCGTTTATCGACGGGCTCTGAACTTTGAGACTTGACGTGAAACGGAATCAATTATCATCGCTAATCCCAGACATAATAAGTTCCAGATACGGGATTACTCGATTACGCTCATCCCGATGATGCACAGCTTATTCAGAGTCTCAGGTTACAGAACTGAGACTCTTTTTTGTTTTTAAAGATACATTATAACAGGTCAATATAATCTAGTAAATATTGGAAATTTAACATTTTTGAAACAAATTTTAGTATACATTATTATTATGTATTGAAGAATAGTTAAATAGTAACAATTTGACGATTTCCCAAAGATTCTTGACCAGTCTCAATTTTTGTAAATTTTAATACGTGCTTGTTTATGTTGTTTATTTCTCATAAAAAACAAGATTCAATTTCAATAAGCAACAAATATATTACAAATATGAGAATATGTAGATTTGTTTATTTTACTTCTTAATGTTACTATACTTTGTTTATCTTCAACATTTTTAATTTCCACCTCTAGTTGTTGATAAGGCGTTAATAATTACCATAGTTGGCGACTGAAACAATACGATCACGTGTATACGGTGTGAGCGGCGAAATTGATTTTTATTTTTCTCGCAAATTGCGACTCTTTGTCGTGTGGTTTCCGTGTTTGCGTGCAGCTGCATCGTCTAGATATTTTTATATTTTCGTAGTATTTCCTATCATGTTTTGCTTGTTCTCGAATCCACTAGGAAAAGATACGTTTTGTCAAGGGGGGGCGCTTAGCCATTTGTGTTAGCTAATAATGCACGACGCGGCACGGGAAAAGGGGAACTTTCCGAAAGGTCAGATGTTGAAACGCAACAATTACTATTGTTCCAATTTACATGCTTTACGAATATATACGAAGTGCTCGCGCACAGATTTTACCCTGAACGATAATAACAAAACAAAAGAAACGTTAACCTGAACATTCTTGGTCATATTAGTTTGACACAAGTCAAATTAGTTTTTACACAATTTGGTTAGGTTTACGTCATATCAGTTTGACACAATCTAAGAGTTTATGTCATATTTATTTGACAGTTTGGATAAATGGCAAGTTGCGTTTGTTAGTTCGACGAGAATTTAAAGCACGTATGTTTTATACCGAGTTAATGCGGAAGAAGGTGTAGAAGACGTTCACCCAAAGTGGCGTGCCATTTGCTTAACCTCTCCCAGACGTAAGCCGAACCGAAAATGTCCGATTTGCATATTCATTTAAACATACACATATTCCCCATTACTGGCACGCGACTAATCTTTTTGTTTTTCCTCTTTTGTTTCAGGTAAGTTTCCATGGAAACCAAACACCTCGAGCCGAGACCGTGGTCTATTTAGACCAGTGTCTCTCGCATTCGTCTCGTCCTCATCTTTTGACCTAAATTCATCGAACCAAGGGACCAAGGTGAAACAATATCATTCCCTTCATCGCATTTTGCGTGACGCCATCTATCATCAACATTCGAATGAGTTGGTTTTGTTTAAAGCAATTAAAGTACGATACTTAACCGAACGGTACTTGTTTTTTAATTACTTCCATTATTATTATTATTATTTTTGTAATTAACGCAAATGGACTTTAATTAAACAAACCGAAAATTAACAGTTCATCAACGTCCAACGACAGAAAACTCTTTAACTTAGACGAATTACATTATTTCAATGAAAATTGTATTATTTTTTCACATTGATTATTTCAAAGATTTCTTTTTTAGTTTGCGAAACTAAATCTAAATCAAATCTTATCCATCTCCGATTTGGCGTATGTTTTCAAACAATTTGCATTTACCTAATTTCAAGTTATTAAAATTAATTACTCGGGAAATTGATATAAATAATGAATACGAAAAAAAAAACATATTCGATATATGATTTTATAAAAAAATTATATGAATTGCGTGACAAGTTTCTATCGTCGTCCGTGGATTGTTATCAACGTTTATCTGCGTGCGATAAACGCCATTGTCGTTGAATCCCAATTGTGCGCATAGATTTTGTCGAAACCAAAAGAAACAAACAATTATTCGCAATTTTCTTATTGATTGTAATGAGTTTGTTAGATTAATAGTTCGAATGAAATGCGTTGAATACGTTTGGAAGGAAACTGCAATAGAAAGCGGGGAAAAACAACAAAAAAATTGTCTAAAACAAAAAGCGATCGAGTAATAAAGTAACATAACGTTTTGCAAATCCGAATACGATGGTCGACTCGAAGGTGAAAGCTTGTCGTAGGCAAGGTCGTAAACTAATTGTCGTGGAAACTGAAATTATGAGGACGAAATTGTGTTTTTCTTTTTTTTATGATTCTGATGATATCGGAGAGTTTTCCAATGAAGCAAATTGATGCAAAGAAAGATCATCTGAATCTGGGTCAGTACGACAACAATGGACACGTTTCATAATTCGCATCGTCCATTCATACTCGTTGTTCATTCATTCCGATTAACCGAATTATTTGTTATTTTCTCACAGCAGTTTGGATTTCTTTCCGCGGATTTTTATAACGAAAATTAAAAACAATTAAAAAAGAAAAAGGCTCGTGTTTTGTTCCAATGTTGAGGTGGACAAGGTCAAGGCAATCCACGTCTCTGCGATCGGGTGGAGTAGGATGTGTGTGTGTATTAAAATGCTTCTGAGACATCGATTTTATACAATGTAAATAAATGCACTTCCTCCATTTAAGGCCCATTTCTTCCTCGTGCCAAATGGAAAACTGATATGGATTTTCTTGCTTATCACTACTCCACAATCTCATCGACAATTAAAAGTTTGTTTCAATATAACAAAAGCTACAGTTTGGATTTTCCTTTTATTAATTGGAAATTGGTAATTCATATTTATTTGTCCATTGAACAGTTAAAATCTAATCTCTATTCAAAATTGAGATCAATAAATTTAATTCACAGTTTCTTTACTAATTAGTAAACTGGTATAGTGACTATATTAGTTCGTTTTCGAAAACGTCGGAATGTCGTTTATTTGAATATAATAATTTGAGAATAAGTGTTTTTATAAATAAGTGTCAAAGTTTTATTTACAAATGTTTATTGGATCTTTCAGTCTAATTTAATTTAATTCAATTTTGTTTATTTGTTTCATATGAAATAATAGAAATAACTTAATTAGTAAACTGGAAATTTAATGAAATTTAATTCGAAGAAATAAATAAATCTAGACAATAGAATCTATAAAACAATGTCCGCATTCAATATGGATCATGGAAGGCATTTGTTTTCTTTTAGGCCAATAACAACGAAAAAACAACCATTTCGATTCGTTTCTTTTGTCTATTTCAGTGACTGAACGCATTTTTTTGTTAATTTCTTGGATTGCTGTTCGGATTATGCAATGATCTTGCGTTTCTAGAATATTCCGTGAAATTGCGCTCGGATATAGAACCGTGTACGCCACGCTCCTTCCTCTTCGCTCGACTTCGCATCTCTTTCCCACCTCTAGAAAATCTCCACGATCCATCTCCGTCTTTTCCCGTGCATTACCCCACACGTCCATCCATGTACGTGCATGTGTAATTAGTCGCAAATAATAAATTATTTTCTGCTTATGCCGCGTGTTTATTGTTACATTACGACCTCTGGTCCGGTCGTTTTTTCTTTCTTCTTTTTTTCAATAACACAACTATCTGTGTCAAATCTTTTGCATAATCGCGCCTGAAAATATCGTAATTTATACGTCAATAGGATTTTCGCAATATCTTAACAATTCACAAAGTCATTTTCATAAAGCGAATGTACGTTAATCAAATTATTATCATACAATGTAGTTCGCACGAACGTACTCGACCGTTCATACGAACATAAACTTTTCTATCAGCTGTCATATTCTATTGTAAATTATAAAAGGGCAAACAAATTTTCATTTTTCTTTTGCTTTTTCTTTCAACAATTGCCAATTATCTCATAACCTTTTACCGAAACCTATTATCAATTTCTCGTTTGCAGTCCTTCCTCAAAAATCCTCGAAAATGCAGGTGCAGGTTTGCGTTTAAGAAAAATCTGTAGAGGATTAACACTTTTCCATTGTCCCTTTACCTTCGTGAAAGATAGAAAAATCAACTTTTTTTTAAAGTTTAGTACTAAATCGTAAATATAAATTATATTTTCGAATCATTGTTTTTGTCGTATTCGTTTTCTCTTGAGGCCCAAAGAACATTTTTCAAAAAGTGGCGTAAATATTCAATATTTGAACACTCGTGTACTGCTTGTAGTTTGCTGCTGGATGCGCGGGAGAAAGATTTATCTCGCGTTGCCTGGCAAAAAGGTAATTCATCTCCTTCTCTCTCTCTGTCTCATTCTTTCTCTCCTTGAGTATAGAATAGATTGGAGTGTGAAAGAGAGAATAGATAAATCTCTTCTCGGAGAAGATTTAGGGGTCAAACGGGTGCTAAATTTGCATATTCCGGACGCGCGTGTGTGTGTGTTTGCACACTTTTCCGCATTCTCCTCCTCCAACATTTGCGGGTTTCTGTTCCGATCCGATG
Source organism: Nicrophorus vespilloides (assembly GCF_001412225.1). NCBI lineage: Eukaryota > Metazoa > Arthropoda > Insecta > Coleoptera > Silphidae > Nicrophorus > Nicrophorus vespilloides. The sequence continues at coordinate 37,465 of NW_017096658.1, forward strand.
AATCGTTAGGAACGGAACACAGCAGTGTTTTCCGAAAGGGTATTAGTCCGGAGAGGCATTAAAACAAACACGTTAAACCACTTAATATCGTCGAGTCGGACCCCGTAGTATCCCGGGGTTGCCAATGCTTCCGACCTTACGTACCGAACATCCTTTTCATTGCCCGAACCCCCTAGTTGTTACATATATTCTGTTTTCTCTAGTCGAAGCCTTCGAAACACGCACGGAATAACGAAACTCCTGCATTCGGGTCACTAAATCAATTGCTATTCTGGCCATCCATCCATTCGAGACGGCAATCCCGCAATTTTACGACAAACTCGAAAGAGTATAGAGTTTAAAGGAAACGTCTTGACAAACGATAATCCAGAGCCCTTTCATATGACACGTTCGTGTTTTGTTTCATTTGACATTTGTCACGACTGTCAATGTCAATCGATAAACAAAAATATCACTTTTAAATTATCTTTTTCATCTACTTCCATTCAGTTACTTTGATGACAAAATCAAGTAATTGTCTCCGTTCAAGACGGAAAAATCTTATCTATAATATTATCAATACGTCACGTGTAACAAACTACTTAACTACCGTAAGTTGTTCAATAAAACAAGCACCCAATGGACTGAATAAACACACCCAATTCAATTAATTTAATTTCGGCGCCACTAGATGTCGCATGTGCACAATTCACACCAGCAGACCAGTTCTCTCTAATAAGCTACGCGTGGAACAAACGTTTCGCTCGTTAAAATCGCATTTCCAAGTCTCATCCTACATTTTATATATTTTACCTTTTATTTTCTTTATTATTATATTCGTGTATTTTTCAAGGCAATTTAAGTGATAATTAAGTAATTTCATTTTAAAAAGCAATTTCACTATAAAAAAAAAGACACGCGATTTTTAATCAGAGCGATAACAATCGTTTCCATCAAATTATCTAATAACGTTTCGTTCTGCAACTTATAATTATATTTATAAATTAGATTAGATACGAAAATAAATAAAAAGCGGTGAAAAGGAAATCGCGTCTCTCTATTATTGTTTTATCGTAGATAGCTGCGTTATCGAACAGCGATTCGATGTTCGCTTTTATTAATAGATTTTGTTTTTATTGTTGTTGTTTTTTTAATGTTCCTTGATCGCACTTACCGTTACGAGTGGCGTTTTTTTTTTAAATCAATAAATACGGTAACAAATTGATTTATTGAAGAATTAATTTCGATTATTGATTCATAGATTCATCAACCAATGAAGTGAATTTGTAGCACAAAAAAAAAACGTTTTGCAATGCAAATTTTGGTGCTTGAAATTTCATGACGTATTCAAATAACTGTTAAAGAAAGAAATTCCGGAAAGACTATAAATAAGTGTTTATGAGAAATAAATATTGGTTTTCGTTCGCAAATATTAATAATAGTTTTTATTGACAAAACATACATGTAAGAAACTGTAGAGCAAATATAAATAAGAGTGTTTGAATTGGATCCGTATAAGAAGTCCGGAAACTATTAAACAATTGATCTTTTCTTGTTATTCTTTTGTTTGTAAAATTGAACACATAATTAAATAAGTGTAATAAATTATAATTAATATGCAAATCCGCATTAAATAAGTGACATCTATTGAAAACTTATGATATTATCTTAATTAATTTGCAATTTGGTTTTGGTGAAGAACATTGGAATGCGTTAATTAAACTTGTAATTTGTTAAATGTAAAATGTTTTTTATTGAATGAGTTTTGTTCTGATGATGATCGTGGATCTTAAGTTTGTTGTTATTGTTATTGTTGTTGTTTATCTTCTTCTAAGTTCGTTTCAAGTGCAAAATAGAACGGCGGCGATTTCACTTGGCAGCGCTCGATTGTTGCCCGCTAGTTGTTACGTGCACTCCTGCTGCAATTATCGTGTATTATTGCGCATTTTATGATTACATTAACGTTTCTGTAATACTCGCGTATATATTTATACACAAATTCCGTCTATTTCATGTTCTTCTCCTTGAAGAAAAACATAATAACAACATACACAAAAAAAAAACCTTCCGGTCTTTTGTTCCTGCAGCTACGATGGACACGGCAGAAGCCGTTGTGACACTGCATCGTTATTAACAACAGTCTTGACCCAGTTCTGTTTTTTTTTTTGCTGCTGCAATGCTATGCAATGAGATGGCGTAGCAAGAGGAGGAGTAGATTCTACTCTATCCAACGAGGTTCCAATATTCCAATTTCGGTTTTTTTTTGTGTGTATATGTGTTTTTCGGTCGGTTACGGAAAAGTGAAAGTGCATTCGGAAAGGTTGCCGTTTTCTACATGGAAATAGACTGAGAAGGAGAGCGTTCGTCGCTTTGGATGAAGAGAGACGAAGATTGAAAGCGAGTGGCTTGGAAAAGAGAGGTCGGTCGTTCTGATGAGAGGCAGGTAAAATGGCCAGCGAAATTCCCGGCAAGGTTGTTTCTGTTGCCGTCGTCTTGGTTATTGTTGTCGTCGTTTGTTCCGACAAGCAACGGCGCTTTACCGTTACCGCGTTGTCTCTTCACATCCATCTAAAACAATCGTCCTCCAACTAGTTTTTTTTTTATGTTTGTTTTATTATTTCTTCAGCTCATAATCATCACGTTCCTATTTCCATTAAGATCGCAACTGCACATTTCCAATCAGAAATTCTTATGCGATTATTCAACGAGACGCCATATGTTTTTTTTTCTGTTTGTTTGTTTGTTGTGTCACGCACACAAACACAAGAAAGTGACATTTCGATGGTTGCAGCGACCTCTCGCGGCCTTCGCCCGCACTCACCTTCGGCGTTATCTGCACTTTTGTTTGTTTCTCTGTTTTACCTCGCTTAACGTCTAACCCCCCCCCAAAAAGACACGGACGGACTTGCCAAAATTTCCATCGACTTTATTTATTATCTCGGTCGGCTGCGATGATAAGCGGCTCGTTTTTCTGACGATAAGGCTGCTGAACTCGACGAATTCGTATTTACGTGCCTTATTTGTTCCATCCCAATACATACAATTTTTAAATTTTACACCCAAGCAACTGGTTTTAGTTTTCGAGGGAAAAAAAAATAACAATGGTTGCAGATCATATTCAAACATATTTTTGACCGTTTGACTGTTGACATTTTCCGAAAACTTGGGGTAGGAGAAACAAACAACAGATAAAATTGGTAACTCGCTGGGAGGGAAAGGAGAGCTTATTTTTATATCTCGCTCGTTAAAAATAAACAACGAGACGGAATGTATATGAAACGAAGTCCGACCGAAGTCAAGTGCAAAAATTACATAAACATCACCAACCCTATCGATACGAAAACACTGTTATCTATAAATAATAATACAGTTTCACAATGAGAAACGTCATATATTTAAAATTTGACGTTTCTTATGATTACACATTGACACTTATACTGTCAGAATTATGTCAAATGTATTGATATACTAGTAATCCAACCCTGAAAATATTGCTTACCAGATTACAAGTATACACTGTACCCATAGATACGTATTTAGCTAAAGATTCGTGAGGATGGTCAGATCACGTTTATTTTTGGGTTGTAACAGCTGGTGACCCTTTCACGGGTGAAAGTGGAAATTCTGAAATCTCTGGATTAGGAAAGTGTGCCGCAGCGAGGAGAAAATGTAATCAATTCGGTTTTTGAGGGTGTATGGGAAAACGGAGATGGGGAGCTTTGCCTGTGTTATTTATGGCCGCGAAATTTGCTCCGACGTCGGACAAAAAAAAAATACCCCGAGTGGAATCCGGTGAGATGAGGAGAGGAGAGAGAAAGAGAGAGAAGAACACGGGAGATGAGCAAAGCAAAGAAAGAACAGACAGGATAGGATAGGAACACAAAAAAAATAAACGGAGGCAATTTTATTTATTGCCTTCTCTTCGCCAACGCAACAGAGAACAACTCTCGGCTCTTTCGGTTTTTCTCGTTCGCTTCGGTGGCACTGAATAAACGATGCCATCGCCGCATTTAAAATGGATGGAATAAAAATGATTCAATTAAGAAGGCGGACGAAATGTACGTACGTACGCGTCACGATTTTCGTTTTTTTTTCATTTTTTTTTTCCCTTATGGTATGATGAATCATGAGGAGCGAACCAATTTGACAGTTGCTATGGGATATTATTAATGATACCAACATTATTTGCCAACAATGTGATGTTTCTCATACATTTTTAGACTACCAACTATGAAATTTCAGCAATAAATGAAATAAAAAATAATAATAAGATGAATTTACAGTGTAAAACAAGAAATCTCGGTTGGGTAGTTAATCCACGATTAAATGGGAACGGAAAAAAATGTGCAGTAAATCATATCGGTTACCGAAGGGAATAAGAAAAAAAAAAAGATTTTATTGATGAGGGTGGATTTGGTGCGTCTAGTTCTCTCCTAATACAAATATTATCCGGTCGATGTTCCCTTCACAGCTCTTAGCTCATGCCTCTAAATCTTTTACTGCTTCGGCTAAAAGGGCAAGAGTGCTCCAGAAATAATAATAAAAAGAATGTATATATATATATAATACGAGGAGAAAGGAGAGTGTGGAAAAAATAATGGGTTTTAGGACAAAATAAAACCAATATTACTGCACGTTCAATTTGACGCTGTTCGACAATATATGAATTATAGTGAAAATCAACAGTTTGATCATTTGACATCCATCTCTGCGTGATTTAAACGTTGAAACGTCATCAATCTTAAACGTCAAACGTCATTTATGTTAATTACCTTAGAAACCAAAACAAAAGTTGCGTAATTGATACGCAAATGAATATAGTTAAGATGATAATTGCAATTAGTCTTTGTGAATGAACTTGCTTCATTCGATATGCTCCAACCATTAAAATTAAACCGAGGCGACGTTCAATACTGTTATCATTATTAAACGGAAGATGGATTTATTTTTTTATCTCTATTTGTTTGCAACATCATACAGATTCTACCAACATTGGTAATTGTATATGCCTGACATGTATGCTCCTAAGCGCTCGTAATTCTTCTCCGTCCGCTTTTCCACATACAAAACGACTTCTTGTTGTGATTTACAGCGTTTCGGAGAATAACTGGAGTAGAGTCACCCTCATTCAAATTTGTCACTGGCAGAACTACTCTATATGCATAAGTTTCTAAATGATAAATGACCACAACCATTTTCGATGTGATTCATTTAATCGTGAAGATATGATTTTTAACAACCAATTTGTTCGAATAACTTCCATTCAAGCTATGCAGTCTCGTGTCGAAGAGGAATAAGTAGGCAATGTCTGCAGATTAACCGCCTACGCAGATCAACCTAGGTGCGAAGCTCAACGTAAACGAGACAATAAGAACAATCTGCACACTAGTTGCAAGTTTAAATAAATTAAAAGCAACAGGTTTTCAGTGCATACCGGCGGCTGCTGCGGCGGTCGCACACATTGTTCATGAGGAGCTACAACGAGGTTGGTTTCTTGGACGGTTTGCTGGAAACCGCAGAGCCAGGAAACAAAAGAATTCATAAATAAATCGGCGAAACGTGTCCGGCGCGAGACCAGCGACTTTCTAAACACGAGAAAACGCAAACAGCATCGTCGAAAACTAGAAGAAATAATACAAAAAAAAATATATATAGATGAATAAGAAACGCAACGAAAGACCACTGTTTAATCACGCTCCCAACAGATGTTGTACAATTTTTAATTATCTCTTTGTATTGTACGATTTCTTATTACTGTTATGATGCAGTTACTGCCGTGCTCACAAAAGCATATTGACATTTAAAATTAGTTTGAGTGACAGCTGTCCGATTGAATTCTGTCATTGACTTAATAGTGATTTTAAAAGCAACATTTTGTTGAGTAAATGCATACATTTGCTGTATAAATATATTCTGCACATCCTGCAAATTTTGGTGATACGCAATTAGCTGTGTCTGGTAATTAACGAGCTCTTCCTATGCTCCTCTGATAATCTCTCCTGTCCTGTTGTTTCTGTGCACATAAAACTTAATGAGCGCTAATTAAGTGTGTTGCCAAGTTGTTATGTATGTATAAATTCTGCTCGCTGCTGCCACTGCGAAGAAGACGTCGTGGAAATGATAAAGAAGAAAAGAAGGAATGCGAGAGCGAGACGAGGATAAAAAGAATTTACACTTGTCCCAGTTATTCAGTCTACTTTGTTATTCATATTTTTAAAGCGTTTACTCGAAACAGTTACGCGCTTGCTTTTATCTCTCTTCCTCTCTCTCTCTTTATTCCATGCAAGTTTTCTCATTTTATATGTTCCATCCGTACTTGAGATTCCTCCCTCGGGACGTCAAACACTCGGACCTCCAATCTCCTGCGCGAATTGATCCTACGAAGTTCAGCACAATTTTTATTATATTTTAAATATTTAATACGAATCCTAAGATAAATATTGAGCATCTAAAGATGTAGAAAAGTTGTGATCTCTAAAAAAATAGAGCTTAAATTTAAGTATTTAATGAATGACAATCTAGTCATATTTCATGAAACGTCAATGTCATATAATCTTTTACGTTTTGTATTGTGTTTATTATGCAAAGAATATATCTGATTCACGTTCTAGTATTTATTTTGTAATCGTATTGCAACAATCAACTGTTTAGTGCAGTTATTCTTCTGTTTTGGATTACAACTTGCATCGGATTTCGTTGAAATAAAGCGCAGTGCTCACGTAACGCACATAATCTTATAATTGTAGTAGGCTTTTCGGAACTTTTACTTTAGTGAAAGAGTCATTCCATTTTTATTTATTTCTTCTTTTTTTTTACTGTTCTGTTCTGTTGTTTGTCTTTGTTTGTTTCTATTCTCGATATTTTCCCATGGATGATGTGCTTATGCGGGTCAACTGAAATTTTGGTCACGCTCTACTAACCCATAGAGTTCGAGATAACGCGTTCTTTCGTCCATCGATAAATCTTCCACCTCGCGCTCATTCTTGACATTTACAGTACGCAAAGAGCATTCCGAAACGTTCGTCACCTGTTCAGCTGCATGAGTCAGTAGTTTGTTGTTAGAAAGATCAAAAAGGCTTCGAGATATTTCGAAAGGTCTTGTGCGTCACACGTAGTCACATAGGGGTTGTCGAGTGCATATGGGTAGGTTATGGTCCCATATCGATGGTGATCGCACGGCAGCAGCAAACAGGTTGCGCCACGATCGTTACGCAACGAACCATGCGCGCCCTGAGTATGAACGTAGATCAAGGAACCCTGTGGGATTCATCGACGTGCCAGAATGAGATGTCAGAGAGAGAATGCATTGATTCAGACACTACGTCGAGGGGTAACGTCCTGTAACCGACGCCGCCGCCGTTGTAGTCACCACCCTCTCCATTCGTATGATGTGCATTCCGACGTCAACTACATCCACCTCCCTCTTCCACTTTATATCTTTACGTGTGTATTAAACCCCACTCGGTTTTGTGGTTGTTTGCTAAAAGTTCACTTCGCAAATTCTTCCCGACGACATCGTCATCCTTTTATTTCAGGTCGCAGTTTGAATCCCACCCCACGCTTGGGTTGAATTACACCTTTCAACCCCAGTGCGCGCCCACTCGCTCATTCGCCTAGGTGCAATTTCAAATTAACTACTAAACCTAGCCGCGAATCGACACCCAAAAAATCATCGTAAATTGACAACCTAAATTGACGTCTAAATGTTATCTTAATTTAGACTTTGATAGCTGTCAAAAAAGTATGATAACAATTGGGTAATGATTGATCTAAATCTTTTGTTTTTGATATATAATTAACCAAAAATCGTAACTGCAATGCAACCTAACCTACGGTAACGGTGACGTATTACATTCTCGCGCCGTTGGCGATAAATAAGTAATTAAGCCGTTAGTTGGAAGGTTCCAGATGTAATGAAGATCGACTTTATTAAATAACAAGTTGCAAACTTGAACGTTAAAATATAATCTAAACGTAACCTAAAAATCTAATTGGAACGTATTAAACAAGTTATTGACGTATTATTTGATGTTCAATGTTAAATCAATATTTGACAGCTTGCAAAAGTTAGCTGAATATTTTACTAAATATGTTGAAAATTTGTATTATTTGCGTGTTAGACATAATTAATATTGGACAGTTTTAGAAAATTAAACAATTTGAACTTGATGAAGTAGAGGTAACTTTTAGGATCGTACGAGTTAAATGTTAAACAATTAGTTTTAATGATTGATGGTCATTTGCTACTAAGTAATATTGGCTGAAAGTTCAAATACTTCGGTTGCGACGCTGACTAGACTGAAGGCGGTAAATTTAATTATTGTTTGGGGGAGCAAATTATTCGCTCGCATTACGTTTTGTCTCGAGAGCGCTTTTCATTCTTTTTTTTTTCCTTTCTCTTCTTTTCGACTAAAACAAACCACCCCAACTTTGGCGGCGTCGCCGTGTCACGTGACACGCATTCGGGGAAATGATTTATGCGGGGCGCGACGCTCCAGCACACAACACTCGGATAGGCGAAGGGGGATGAAACGGGGTTGAGAAAGAGGATGGGGTTGGCTTGGAAAATGTAAAGGAACGAGGACGACGAGAAGGACAACAACCACCACCACCTTCAACATCGACCTCCTTACTAAATCCGACGAGTTTAACTTCAGACGACATCGAATAGATTTATTACACGAACTAACCCCTCGGTTCTCTCCAGCTCCATCCAACAGCCTACATGGTGTGCATAAGCATACGTTCATCATCGTGTTTCTTCTTTCATTCTTCTGGTCTCACGAAATAAGGCGAAGGCAGCTGCGAGCGAAAACGCGCGATGCATCTTACATTATTAAAACGACCCGACATTCTGATACAAATTTATGAGATTGATTTCTCCACACGGATTTATTTATCGCTCACCTCCGCAAAGACGACCAAATGTAATACTGCAAGAATTCCAGCAATTTAAACTACTTTCCTTATCTACGACATCACACGATTCGCGCATCTCAGCGAGAAGGTCGCACCTACACTTACTTCTTGATGATGATGACCTCTCTCTCACGTGTCGTATCACTTCTGTTTTTTTCACGGTCATCAAAACCTCTCGCTGTCACTTAATTATCCATCCGTCAACACTTGCTACATCTCAATCAACAATTATTTAATATCTTTAGTAATTTTTAAACATTGTTATACTGAAATCGCTTAATTGATAACTTTTTCGCATGATTGTTAATTGTCAATTAAGTACGCCATCTATGAAATATAATGTCTCAACCAACAATTAAAACAAAATCCCCATTTGTGCTAAAACTTAATTTAATCTGGTAAAGAACCATTAATACTTGAATTTTGATATTTTTTAAGAAACTATACGAAAAGTTATATTTATCAATGAATACATAATAAGTTATAGTCAATAAACGAACTTTGTTTGTATATGAAACAAAAGAACTAGAATGTATTCGATTACATCAGCAACTGATAACCGATATTATATTGATATGAACAAGTAATTTTAGTTGCCAAGAAGTGAACGGCAATGTTATCGGCATATAAGAATAACAGTTTCGTAACCAAAATTATTATTGGTGAAATATTTTCAAAAGAAAAGACAAAGTAAAAATAATTTTCTGTGCGAGAAAAGTGCGTACTATGATTGCCATTGAGTAAAGCGCCGATTGTATTATTAGTCGCCGACCGCTAAATATAAGCGACGTGTGTGAATCAAGTGGGCCGCGGTTTTTGCAGAGGTAGCGCCATCTGATGACGGTCGATCGGAAACGCCTCACTATCGTAAAGTGTGTTCGCTCCTTTCTCCTCGACTGCAACTACTTCTTGCATTTGCTTCTTCGGGTTTCGCATTCGTGCGTGAGTGGAAGAGAGATGCATACAGAGAGAGAGAAAGAGAGCGGGAGAGGCGCACGGCAACAAGTCGCGGATTTTCGCGGATGTCGCGACCTTCACGGCCGGTAACCATAGGCAACACACCCGTTACGTCACGGTGTACGTAGGGCCTTACGTCATAGCCATCCGCGATCTCTGCCATCGAATCGGTGCCGCAGTCCTAAATGCCGCCTCTTATCGTAGCTCGTGCACGATTCCATTCCGTTCCATTCAATTGGGTGGGAAATGCCGAGATATTTTGATAGTGCGAGAGAAAGAGAAGAGATAAATAAAAGACATCGAAGATGGTACTGAAATGATAAATAACAAATAAAAATAGGCGGCGAAAGAAGAGAGGAAACGAAGAAGAAAGAAATAGACAACGACGGAAAATCGAAGCGAAGTCACACGACACTCGAGAGACACACACACAAACATGCATACATACCATACACACGCACATACACATACATGCATGCACACGTCCAAAAATAGTTCTAGCAGAGTGCGCGCCTCGTACACGGATCTCTAGCAAAGTCCTCGTCCAAAGCAGAGAAGAGCATTTTTTTTTTTGAAAGCGAAAAACGAAGTTTCCGCAAACGCGATACGTTCATCCGCGACACGTATCGAAGTGGTGAACACAAAGAAACGAGAGAAAGAAACGGGAATCATGTGTTAAAATGGCGAGCCGCTTCTAGCGACATCTATTCATCAGGTGACGTAACGCATACACAAACGCGCAATTGTTTTCGCAACTCGTCGTCATCGTTGTTGTTGTTACTTTAACATTTGTTTCATTTTCATCCAGGAATCATTCTGGACGCATTTGCAGAAATCATCATTATTATAACCTGTTGCACACGTTTGCAACAAACTTCCATTCAATTTCGTGTTGATATTATTTTTATTTCTCATCTTTTTGTTTTGTTTTGTTTTGCTCCTCCTTTCACGTTCATTGTTTACAATCGTCTTTCGGTGCGGGCCTATCGCATTGTACTTTCTGTTTGGCTCGACCAATCCGAAGGTCGCGCTCATCCATTTTATCCAAAATCCTCGATGTACACTCACGCACTGTCAATACATTTAATTACATGTTTGTTTATTTTCTCTTTGTTCCAGGTGAGTCCGATTTCCTTTTCGTCTTCTGTCGTTTTTCTCTCTGTCATCGTCGGCGCGTGCCGCTACTCCTGGGAATCCAACGACTCTTCCGTACGTTTCTTTTTTTTGTTGAGTGCGAGCGTTTGTTTTGTAAGTTCGCAAATAGATTGGTCGATTATTTTTTTCGCGCTCCGAAATCCTATAAAACCGTCCCACTTTTCGTCTACGCCAATCAGATTTCATCTACTTCCAATCCCATTTACCATTGACATATCCGTCAGATTTGACGTCAACGTCAGTTCAGTAATCAACAAAGATTTTCTTATACGAATCATAATCAGAAAATAATCAAATTAAATTATTTATCAATTAAAAAGTAGTTTTCGTTGATTTTTTTGGCGCTCCGAAATCCAATTCCTCCTAAATCAATCACCCGAAACCCATTTTTATACCCTGGACCCAATTAATTATCACCCACGTCACTATTGACATATCTGCTAGATTTTTGCAGTACTTTAATGACAGAAAATGTCAACAATTTTAATACCAAGATGCAATTAAGTAATTCATCTGTTTATTTCATCGAACAGTGTATTAATATTACTTTAATGGCTATTCCACATTGCGTCATTATTTCTAGTAAACGATTATTACACCATGCAAATAACTATCTACTTTTATCAAGCGCGGCTCAGTATTCTCGGAATGATAAACATTTAGTTTTTAACCTTATTTAACTAATATAAACATCAAACAAAGTTTTTGCAAAAAACGTAAACTTAATTGTTATTCATTGCAACACGTGAAACGTAAAACGTAAGTTTTTGGAATCACGACTTTGACATTTTAAAATTTGATTATCGAATGAGAAGATACATTTTGTAATGATTAAAAAAACGATTGTAATTTAATTTTCAAAGAAAGAAACAATAAAACAGAAACGAAGCTTTCGACCTTACTCAATCAACTTAAGTTTTCGGCCGTTATTCATAGTGTTTTCCACGGACGCAGAAACAAACAACATGTTGTTTATTCGGCGCGGAAAATGTGTTTTGCGGCAGGGAGTAGCGTATAGTGTTCATTAAAATTCTATTTATAATTGCGCCGCGGACGAAAAGTTTTTGCACGGACTCTTCGATATTATACATTTCGTTTAATCCAATCCGTTGCATCCGTCTTCATATTTTGCACGGAATTCAGTTTGCACGCAGTAAGTATTTTTTAGAATCGAGTAAAATGAAATACACGCAAATGTTGTTCAAGTTTGAAAATCGTCAATTAGAAAAAAAAAAACAAATTGAAAGTTTCGTGGGAATTATTTTATACACTCGACAAGTAATATGTGAAGTAATTTAACGGTACTTTTGTATCAATTTTTTTATATACACCCTTAATTTATCACATGCAACTAATCATTAAACGAATTATGCTAATAATTCAGTTGTATTTATTTGATGTTGATTGAGAACAAAAGTGGAATTCCAGGTAAAATGTCTATATGAATTGTATGGAAATTTTGAAACTCTGATGTTTAATCGCTCGATGAGTAATAAAGTTCGGGAAATTGAATTACGCGCGTTCGTATGGAAACGACGCTCTTTGGCAGAGTGTCAAATGAAACAGTAAATAAAAGAGAGAGAAAGAAAAACGTGAAAAACATGTGGTGATGTACATGAGCAGGAGAGAGACGGAGCGACGCATTTTCGTCCTGAATCCGATGGTCATATTCCGAACGCGATCCCTGGTCGTTGACATCTGTCATTCCCGGTGCATAATGGGGTGGGTCGGAACGGATGTCCTTTATTTTTTTTTCTCTCTCTCTCTCTCGCTCTCTTCTTCACTGATTCTTTCCCGTTCTCTCTTTCGCTCTATACGATTCATGCCCGTTGGGTATGGTCTATCGTGCTGTGTCGCACGTGCACCTCGTGGAGACCCACACCGCTTATTTTACTTGCGGTGTACCTCTGGCGCCGTCTAACGGCGATGGCCAGAAGTCATCCAGAAACCGGCTCTTGTTGTACAATGCGCACTCGTCACGTAGACACATGTCCAGCACGTGAAACAAACGCACACCCATCTCTGCATACATTCATCTCTCTCTCTCTCTTCTTTCATTTCTCCACAAACCACAAACAAAAATTGGATTCCTGAAAGAGTAACAATATCGAATCAAAGGCGCAATGGCCAAAAACAAGATGGCCATAACGGAACAAAGGAAAATCAATTCGTGACCTTCGTCGCGAAGAGGAGAAAGGAAAGAAAAACAAAAACACGATTCGTTTACGCCATTATCATTATTATGTGGCTCATTATCCCGTCAATCCTGATAACGGCGTTTGTTTGTTGCGCGTCTGTCGGGGTTGAGGTAGGAAGGAGGAGTGGATGGATCAGATCAGATGCCATCCGGTCTAATTGCTTTCCGGATTGGCGTCGCTCCACGACTAATCTAATTTATTCGATTACTCGTTCGGGTTTTGCCCACGAAGGATATATAATAAACTAAAGATACACAAAACCTGAAGAGGAGCCACGTTCATTGATCCCGAAAACAACATGGACACTTTTAAATGAAACAACCAAAATCAACGCACACCTTTCGACCATAATTTTAACGTAAATTCGATGATACGTACATGATCATTTTTGACTGAACAAATAATCGCAGATGTACGTTCAAGCGAACCAATAAGCGTGCGGTAAAATTGCATTTCAACACCGTTACGTAATATAACTCTTACTCTTTAATCTTATTATATTGGATTCACTTTTTTTTTCAATACACTCAACAAGAAAAAGCAATAAACATCTTTTAGTTGTTTTTTTTTTGTTAATTCGAAATTTTATTTATTTAAATAAACGATATATAAAGTGAAATGGTCTCATTTTCCACTCAAATTTGTTTCTTCAACTTAATTCGTCTTGGCTGTACGCGAGCACTCGATTCGTTTATGTTTCGTTTGCATGCATACTTTAAAGCTCCAGTTACTCATTTGTTTTGATTCAGTAGTGCATTCCGTTCCTTCCAAAACAAAACCAAGCAATTGCACTTACACTTTTATTTTTCCACGTTGAACGTTGATAAAATCTAATAATTTATATTAAATCTATTTTGATTATTTATTTACTTTTACTTTTCAACTGAAGTCCAATTTTATTAATATTTTATCAACATTTTTTGTTAATTACTTGTAATTATAATGCATGCTCTAATAATTATGTAACTTTATTCTTACAACTGAAACATTTAACTCGTAGTTGATAAAGTATTTAATTACGTAGTCTCAATTTTTGACCTCATGGTTTTTTTTTTCTAATTGAGTTATAAAGCAGAGCAATTATGTATTTTCTTAACATTAATATTCAATAGCAATTAATTTAGTTTAAATTTTTAGAAAAATGTTGAAAAATCGATTCATTCCTTCAAAACTTCTTCCAATTCAAACTGCTAATATTCATTATTCGTTTCTTACGTTTCAATCAATATTCAACAGTTTATTTATCATTTTTAGTAAATCCACTTTATCTTAGCATAATCCAATGATTATTCCAAATACTCGTATCGTAATGCGTACAATTAAGTTAGGGTTAATTTGACCGGAGCAACAGTTGCTAATTCGATCAGTAAAAAAAATCGATTAATCTATTTATATTTGTGAAGATAGATGGCGATAGCGTTTCTTAGACCTATTAAGATCTAATGAGTCATTAGTGATCAGTTTTACAACTACACGTGATTTCAAGCGATTCCCAAAAAACGAACAGTTGTTTTCTTTTTCTTCCGATGTTTTCTTGACCTACATAACAGGATGAAGACGAGAGTGAGAGTCGATCAATCTTTTTTCGTGCATCTCCTCTCCGCGTTACGCAACTTCCGGTAGAGAAACCGCGCGCGGGTTGTATTTCCGGATTCGATAGGACTTTTAGATGTCGCAACTCCAGTTGCGTTCGTCCGCGAATACAAAGTGTGCCTTTTTTATATTGACAATCAATTGTTTGCAGTTGTGTCTCTCTTTTCCTTCTTTTCACTTTTCTCGACTTTGATGACTTCATATCATAAACATCATCGTAATGACAATGTTGACTAATTGTGAACCGTGCAAACAGCGATAATCACCAGTGAGAGAGAGACTGATTAGTTCGCAGTTGGCGAAGAGAGCGTTTGCATCGTATAGCATTTGTTTGTTTGTTGTTGTTGTTGTTGTTATTGTTATTGCCGATCCGATGACACTAAACAATGGGAACGGCAACCTGAGGTGTATTGATGGACTGAAGCAAAAGTGCTTGTGTGACGGATCATTCAGCGTTAAACCAGTTGGTGGATTAAATTGAATCGGCAATTGCGTTTGAGCGCAAGAGCAGAAGAGACGGCGTTTCATTTCCGTGCGAAATCTAAACATATTTATTGTAGGTATTCCATTATTATTTTTTTTAACTTTCTTTGAACAAAAAATGATACGAATTAGAACTTTCTTCGGCTCACTTCATTGAGTGGAAAGTCTACTTTTTTGTTTTCTATCTTGTTCAACTAAACGTAAACAGCTTATGTCAATATTTAAAGTGTCATTTAAAAGCGAAAGTACAAACCTACAACAAAAGAAATTTATTATTAGCAAATTAAACTATACGATAATTCATTAATTATCTATTAAATTATCGTAATTTGTAGTTACATTCATTTAATGAATCGAAATGTGAAATGTACGTGTTAAGTACATATCAATTATTACATTTAAGAAATATTTCTTTAAGAACAAGTCTCTTTTTCTGAAGTACAAAATATGCGTCTTGTAGTTTTAAAACACGTTTTATTACAGATAATACTAATTCTATAGCATTCAGTTGATTGTTGAAACATTGTTTTAATTATGCTCTCAAATGGAGGCGTTTAATTAAACGTATTTGCAAACATTATAATGTTTTAATGAATGAATGACACTCATTGCTGAATATACGGAAACAGTTTTTACAATTCCAGGATTTTAAAATTTCAGTCCTGAACTAACTAGATAGTTTGAATGATTCCAATTACTCACTGATGTAATTAATCATTCGAAGCAGAATCCTACTGTTATTTAAAAATAAATGTTAAGAAGTCGTTCAAAGTTAGAATTGATGAATCAATCAATAAATATTGAATACAAATTTGTCTGAATTTTTATTTTCCATATACATCAATATAGGAATAATTACGCAACTCGTTAATTTAATGACATTTTAATTAAATGAATTATATATTTGTAAATTACTGTAAATTGAACAAGTTTCAGATAATTTTAATTGATGAAATGTTTAATTATATAATTTGTGTCATAATCTTAACATTAATTATTATGAAATATTTAATGATAATCTGGGGAAGGGATGTGCGATATTCCGGTGGTGAATCGATAAGCACGTCGTATGAATAATCTAAGTGTGCTCAAAGTGATGTCGGGGGTGGCGAGTTTATCGTAGTACGCGTAGTATATTGATGACGTCGCGCGGATGGGCAACCGACAAGGGGCAACAGGGGGCGGCAGCAGTTACGCGTATTGGCAATAGTAGTAACGTCGTAGTATATAGTATATATATATGTATATATATATGTATGTAAAACGTAGTTTGGTTTTGTTGACGGGGGTCGCGTTCACAGATGGCGCCTCCAGCCGCCTTCAGACCTGTGGCTGGTGGCGCCCCTTGGCCGTCGAGCCGACTTTGCACGTAAACGAACGAACGGGGCGGCGCGGCGGTGGCAATGGCAACGTCCACTTTTATATTGCTGAGGGGAAGACGGTCGGCGACCAGTGAAATCTTTAATGTAAGCAATGTGTATATGTGTGTGCGCGCCTCTCGCTATTACGCACTCATATCAGCCACTATTTTGATGTGAAATGACAAGTGCGTGCCGTGCCCCGATATACGTCGTTCGACACCAGTCACCTCCTCAGATAACGTCGTCTGCAACGCGACCCGCAGAAGCTGCTTCACCGACGTCGACGTCGTCCACTCGTAGATGATTCGACACGACACTCTGCCCCCTCTCGGACTGTATTAACAAATACTGACTGCTCTATCCGAAGGAGATAATATATATATATATAGTGTATAATAAGATAGATAGAGAGAGAGAGAGAGAGAGGAAAGTAGTAAAGAGAAATAAAACTGCACGAAGCTGCAAGAGGAACTACTGACAAACGGACACGGTGATAAACGAGTGAAGTAAAAGGAATCATCATCATTATTACGCGTACTACGGATTCAGTGCTCTATCGAGGAGGAGAAAAGAATTATAATAAAAGAAAGAGACAACAAGTGGTTCGGGTAAAAGTGCATTCATTACTTTTGGTACCTATTTAATTTAATAAAAGTACAATCTATATTTACATATTTATATATGTATGTAAGTATTTGTAATACATTTTAGCAATCACAAATAGTTTCCTTATATATAGACTAAAAGGAAGGAATTTGTTGTTTCGGTGCGAGTGTTGGAAATAAAATCAAAAAGAATAAAGGTATATAAAAGAGAAGAAAGAGAAAGAAACGTTTCCTCTTTGGGGGGGCCCCGCGCGCACCGTGTCGTCCTATCGCGCACAGCTCACACACATAACCTATGTGGATTACGTCCGAAAGTTGTCGTCGCCAACAGCAGCTCCTTTCCCCCCTCGCGTGTGCATTCAATGTTGTTCTGTGCGAGTGCCTCATCTGAAACCAAGTCCTCGTTATTCTTCTGAAAGAAAACGTGGAAACGAAGAAGGATCAGAGGAGAAGAAAAGTGAAGGAGATCATCGACGCAGCAAAAAAGGAAACGGATCGCACAGAAAAACGGAAAATAAAATGGAGTTATCATACAGTGGTGCAGTGCATGTCTGAAACAACGCAGGAATGAAGAAGCCACCACGGTAATGTTCAACCTATCAAATTGTCTTTGGTTTTTTTTTAGCCTCAACCAGGTTGTCATGTTCAGTGCGGGCACGAGGGATTTTTGCAGAACAGAAGAAGTCGCTGGCGCGCGCCTTTTGTTTCGTCTGCCTCCTCAATTAGTGCGCACCATCAATTAACAAGCAAAATAGCAAAAATAAATGAAACTGCAATTGCCGTTTCCGCGTGCTCACGAACTCTACTTTTTCTAGCCAAAGTTTAAAAAAAAAACTTGACCATACCATGATCCATCATGATCATCTGTTTGTCACCGATTGCACGGACACCGTTTTCCCAGGATACGTGTGCATACGTAATAACATTGCGGGAATTCCGAGTGTGACGTCTCTTTGCTCTATCGCCACCATCATCGATTCCTGTTAATTTTCCACCATACACCCGGGGGAGACCTATTGATCGGGAGACGTGCTCAGAGAGACACGAGACGAGACATTTGGCTTCTTCTGTTGCCAAATGTTCTTCCACCTCTTCAACGTCTTATTCTCGTTTCCTTCAAGTGAGAAACAGCATTGACACAACGAAGTAGGCTGCCGCGACCTTGAGATCATATGTTCCGTGAGCGGTGCGCTAATGCCGACGGGAGGCCGCGCTCTTCGCCACAATTTTTTCTCTCTCTTCGCCTCGCTCGTCTCCCGAAATTCGATGGCGTTTCCCATCTTCGATTCACGTAGGAAATTAATGTAGACCGCGACAGCGTGTTCTTAATTGGGCGCGCGACGTATCCTTGAAGTCGAAAAATTGTTGACATTGACGTTTGCAACAACTGATTTGTTGTCTTTGACGTTTGATTTTGACGGTTAGCACTTGCTGTTTCAACCTCAACATTGACGATTCCCTTTAACCTATTTTTAAACTGTGCAAACGAAACGATGAATCATTCACTGACCCATTCGAAACGAGCTATATCATTTACTCGAATTCGCTCATTAGATAATTACCATAAACTACATCCGAATTGTTGCCTTTGACGTTTTAAACTTTGCAACCCTTTTCAAAAGGACGAATCTCACAGTTTCATTCAATTAGCGAATTAGAACAAGTTCATTATTAAATGAAATTTGCTCAGTAATAACAACGAGCAGCTATTAATTTTGATCATGAAATAATTTAACGAAATTTCAATTCAGTTATTACGAAAAAAAACGTGTGCGTGGAATGTGTACACCGGTACACGGCATTCCCGCGAAACAATTTCTTACAATCGCTCTCTTTGACGTTTATATAACCTTTAATTCGATCGACTTTTCCTTCCGACGCGTTTGGCAATTCAATCGCAGCTGACATTGACGTTTCTCTAACCCATTAAATTACGAACGCAAACATTTAACAAATCCATTACTGACCACCAATTAATGATGTATATTTTTGTCCAATTAATCGGAACATTGACCTATTTAATACCCTATTTGGAAATAGTAAAATTCTAGCTAAAGTTCATAGTTGTTTTTGACATTTCTGAAGTTTATGTCATCAAACTGTAAAACATCTATAATTAATTAATTACTTACAATTAAAACAATATCAATTTACAAATGTGAAATTATATTCTGCTGGAATTTAATTCGACATTCGCACGTCAATGTTTACATCATTTTATTCATTGACCAATAACCGTCGATTCTCGTATGCAAATGTACGCACATTGTTTTGTAACCATGACGTTTAATAGATTCGTTTAATAATTAATTTCGTATCTAATCTCATGTAATTAATGAAGATAAATTCACGAGATAAAGAACTATCGAGGAAACGGTTAATTAGATGATCTTGATCCAATTAAATCTGTTGAGCGAAAAACCCAAATCCGGCACACGTTTCCTCTATCGACGTTTACAACTTTTGTTCATTGATCAATCAACATTCACAAATGTTTTACGGTCGGTTTTATCGTCCACTATTATATGGAGATACGCGTCTGTTTGATTCCAGCTACCACCACCAATGTTATTGTAATATTGACGTTTACAATCTGTAGATTGTGTCATCGTGCAAATAAGTATTTTCATTCTTAGTTGCACAATTTTGATTTGATCAAATTATTAATGAAATCATATTGACATCGGATTGGTATTAGACCCGTAAACAACTTTGTTGGAACTGGATTTTTTTTCATACCTAATCTACATACATTAATTATCTGATAACGCGCTCCATTGTCATTCAGATTTTGCGCTGAAACAATGCATTTGTTGTTTGTTCTTTTTCTTGCGAATAATTTGAACGCGAATATTAAAATTATTGATATAAAATCACTTAAATGTTCAGACTGTCATTGGTTACAATTCCTAAGCAAATGAAGAATCCCTTCACTTGCTTTGTTGCAACATGTCAAGATGAAGGTTGTGGCGAGAGATTAACGAATATGATTACGTGTCAACGCTGTAGCTTCGCGGAATCCCAACGCTGTTTCCAACTCCGACGTGACTAATTGTTCCAGGAATAAATACGAGAGGATCGCCTCCTGAACTATAATACTCTACGGACGAAACGGCAAGGGCATTCCCCGTTTCGGATGTACTCCTTTCGTGCGACAAATTCACATTTTGATAAAAGTTGATAATCTGCGGTATTTTTAAAACCGTGCAACCTTGTCGTTTATTGACTTGAGGAGAGGAAGAAGGAGAAACATATTTTAGTGGAAGATGCAGGAAACGAAGCGTATTTAAATACGGGCGACCTTCAATTTAATCCTGTAAAAAAAACGTTTATAAATAATATCGCGTTGCTGCAGTTAATTTCTTAAACTTGAACAGTATTTGAATCGCTTGGATTACAGCATTTACGTCGTCGATAAAAGCTGCAAGGAAATCGGAAATGTATGAATGAACGTATTTTTCAAATAACATTTATGCGAAATATCCAGTGTTTGTTTAAAACATGAAATGGTGTTGTGGATTAATGGAAGGTGTAATTCCTGGGAAAATCAATGAATAAATAGTGTTTCGGTGCACTATGTTTACTAATATCAGATTGCACTTGGAATTCTATGGTAATAAACAGACGATAAGAAACAATGCTTTGTTTTTAATGCGGTAACTTGTTGCGAGCGCATCGTGCTTGTTTATTTAACAAAGTGTGCGTGGAATAAAGAAAACAAAAAGGATAGGGAAGGAAAGAGTACACCACTGATCAGTACTAAATTGGGTACGAGTGTATAACTACAAAACCACATCATTTGTTTGGTGATGCGTTTTGTAGTAGGATTGGTTGCGTCATCAACAACATATCCATCGTTAGTTTCCGATTTGCGCACATCGCGAAATTATTTCATCGCGTTCGATCAAATTCGAAGTCTGTTTGGGGGCGGTTGGATGGTGGTCGCGTGTACTTAAATCGACGACACAAACTGTAAGTAGACAATGGGCGATTTTCCAAATGGTAAATATAGAAGAGATACGTGTCGATCGCTGCGCGGAGACGAAGAACATGAATGGTCGGAACAATGCGATGGGCGTACTTTGTAATAATTACGCTGTTGACTTTCTGCTAAGTTGACTTGTTGTTTTATATATGATTAGAGTGGAGGCGGCACGAAAAGTTCTCTACGCAACTAAACCCATCGGCTTATCGCGATTTACCTGCTAAAGTTAACGTTAATTAGTTAATTAATTTGAAGGCCACCCCACACGAACAAACGACGCACGTAAAAATTGATTGCGCAATAAACGCCGCCCCTCGTGAATTTTCATACGAGACACACACACAAATATTGCAGAAAACAATTTGAAAGAGAAATATTATAAGAATTATTAACAGTACGTTTTCGTTAGAGGTTTTGTGATATAATTTTTGCATACTGAATAATTATCTATCATTCTTATGTATAAATTGATTTTGGTTTGATTCTTAAAAAACGTAAAAGTTGGACGATTTTTATACCAATAGAAAGTTTGAAGTTGTTCGAGTTGGGATGTTTGCCAATATGATAATGATTTTATTGTTCGATGAGATAGACTTAAGAATTTCTTTAAAGAAATATGAAAGTTAAACTACTTTTTTTTGATCCAATTGGACTTTCTTCCTACTATTAACTAATCTTATATTTTATCTCTAAAATGTTATTTGTAAAACGATAATGGTAACGATATTGTATATGAATCTAGCTAATTTCTCTATTAAAACAAATAAAATTCCAAAATTTGCTAGAAATACCAAGATTAAAACATTTTATGTTGGAATATAAAAATTAAGTGTATTGCAATATGAGAAATAATTAAATTATTAAAACTTAACGAAAATTTGCATATTCGATCATCGTATAGCAAGGTTCGAAAACTCGTTCGAAAGAAAGTTGTGCAAGTTTGGAAACTAGTCGTGTGTTGGTGTGGATTTGGGCTTGCAATAAAAGGAACGAATTGATGGAAGACTGCTGCTAAAAAGAGAATTACTTTGGAAAAATCCGGTGTGCTTTGAGATGGTTGCCATAGAGAAAACATCGCTCGACAGTTAAATTAATTAGGCCTCCGGTCCGTCGCCATGGAAATAATAATGGATGATGATGCAATCGCGTTCGATTGCAGTTCCTTACGAAAAGCGACTCTCGTGATTCCTCGATCCTCTCTTTGTGTCAAAGAATTTCTTTTTATCATCATCGTCCTCCGAGGAAGTTGAACGACACTACTTCCCCTAATAATCTCGCCCTCTCGTCGTCTCCTGCGAGTGATCTCAAATGGCGCGTGTGCATTCCGAAATTAGAATCTTTACCGCGAAGAGACAACTAAATTGGTAGTGCCGGTGGCCTCCGCTCTTCTCTCTCCTCCACATCCGAGGAAGAGACGAAAAAAGACACCTCCGATGTCCGTGGGAATCGTTGCATAAGTTTGCTCTCTGCATCTCTCTCGCTCTTCGCCTGTATAGTAGTAGTATTTAGTAATTATTTGGTTCTTAGAAAGTCAATGTCCTCGGTCGAGAACAAAAGTCCTCAGATTCACAATGGGGGTATTATTTTCGTTCTCATCTCATCTCTTTTTCTCTCTCGGTATTTTTCTCCATTTCGTTGCTCGTTTAAATGAGAGGAAAGGGAGAGAGGAATACTTTTTTTGGGGTGAGATTTCGAAGGGGAGTTGGGACCACCAGGTGCAACCTTCGTCCGAGAGCGGAAGACTAATCGAACGCAGATTGAGTAAAAGCGCTGGAGGAAAGTGTGTCGCTATTTTTAGTCTCTTAATCCCGGAATGAAGCCTTCACAATTAGGGGGGAAACATGTTTACGGATTCCTTTCCTCTACACACGTAAACGCACTACAAACTCACACTCACACACATATCTTTATTTGTTACACGGGATCTACCTACTAAATATCAGAGGTGCAGATTAGATAACGCCTGTATGTATTCCAATGCTACAAGCGATTCCATTGTCAGTACAATACATCTGTGTTTGTTTGCACTTTTCTTTTGTTTTTCTCCAATGCCCACTTGAGCGTTCGCCAAAATGGAGATTAAATTTCGAAAATTTGAATTTCCACCTAAACTGAAATCGATTTCAATTCTTTTTCAATTATTTTTTCTGTTGTTGAATGCACCAGTATCGACCGTTAGTTATGTCATTCGCATGCTGTATTTGCGTTGTTTGCTTTCGTAATCGAGTCTGATTGTCAATTCCATACGCCACTATTAACTTTTTCACTCCAATAACAAGAGAACAACAATAACTTTTCACTATTCGTATTGAGTACCTAATAAAACAATATAATCAAATGACAGCAACGTCCATTTCGGAAATCAATGTATATTAAAAAATTGAATGATACAATTAAGCAATTTTCTAAAGTTCGATAACTTACAATAGTTAAGCAATGTTCGTTTGGGATGCAAGCAAATTGAGTTGCAAATCTTATTAAAATCTAGTTCATGCACGACTGAAGGATGAAAACAATTACATTTAAGGAAGGAACTAAGTTTTCCTTCTCCTCTGTTCGATGGGAACTCTATCAAACGTTTTTTTTTGTCGTTTCTATTGAACTTCGCGGTGATGGGGTGCAACCGTCTGCGCAAGGGAATGCGACATTTACATGTCAAGTGTTTAGTGATCATCGCTTTTGATTTTCCATTCCGCAAAAGGTCGACATAAATATTCATATGGACTCCAATATTTTATATATATATAGCATAGTCACACTCACACACATATTTATACATGTACCTGGCTTCCGCGACGAGGAAAAACTGTGCCGTCTCCCGCTTAGAATTCATTCCGCATGAATTATGTATGAAAATGTGTATGTACTTTACCTTTATTCAATGTTAAACAGACACAAAGGCCAGAAGGATGATCGTATCCAGCGCTCCTTCGATTCGTCGGAGCGAATCGAATGCGATCCACACAAAAAAAAATGTTTTTAATTATATAAGTTTTGTTTTTTCTTCAATCTATTGCAATTGATAGGGAAACATTTGATCGCCAAATATGTATTTGAGGGTTAGCTATTCGGAAACGCAGCAATTATTTAACGCGCGCTCGTAAATTTCGGTTTCTAAAAGGGGGGAAAGGTGCATTGTGTGTTTGTGTGTGTATTTAGTGTTGGCAGTGTAGTTATATAGTTTGCTGCACGTTCGATATTATCCCCGCCGTAGCATCTGTTTAATCCAAACCGCGCGGAAATTTATATTAATAAATTATCAGCGTATTCTATCTATCTCTGCACATTTAAAATCCAAGCAGATCCAATAAACGTTTCGCATTTTCATCAATTGTTGAGATTGTTGCAGTTGTTTAATTGCTAATT